>NC_132885.1:42010462-42059645 GCF_030463535.1 Salminus brasiliensis | reverse complement strand
TATCACTAATGAGCCTAAAACTCACAGATAAACCACCAAATCAGCCTAAAACCCAAAGAGAAATCAGTCTAAAAAATGAACAGAAATTAGTACAGGCCTAAAACTGAACAGCGAGTCAACAAATTTGTTTAAAACTACTAAAACTAACAAGATAAACCACCAAATCAGCCTAAAACCCAAAGAGAAATCAGTCTAAAAAATGAACAGAAATTAGTACAGGCCTAAAATTGAACAGCGAGTCAACAAATTTGTTTAAAACTACTAAAACTAACAAGATAAACCACCAAATATATACCTTTAAATCAGCCAAAATCAGTCTAAAGTCCATAGATGAATCACTAAATCAGCCTAGAAAATGAATGGAAATCAGTACATGGACTTAGAAACTACTAAAACCCAATTATAAAGGGCTAAATCAGTCTAAAGCTCAGAGAAACATTAGTAATCAGCCAAAAAACACAGAATCAGCCTAAAACCCAAAGAGAAATCAGTAAATCAGTCTAAAAAGCCCCCCAAAAATGAACAGAAATTAGTACATCGACCTAAAACTTAAAGGTGAGTCATCAAATTGGTTTAAAACTACTAAAACCCAAAGATCAACCACTAAATCAGCCTAAAACCCAAAGATAAATCCTAAGACTAAATCCAATATCTAATATCTAAAACCCAAATATAGACCTTTAAATCAGCCAAAATCTGTCTAAAGTACATGGACTTGGAAATCAGTCTAAAACCCAATGATAAATGACTAAATCAGTCTAAAGCTCAGAGACACATTAGTAATCAGCCTAAAACCCCAAATATAGGCATTAGAATCAGCCAAAGAAATCAGCCTAAAACTCAATAATAAACCACTACATCAGTCTAGAGCTCACAGATAAACCACTAAATCAGCCTAAAAAATGAATGGAAATCAGTACATGGGCCTAAACATTGGTCTAAAACTAAAAGGATAAATCACTGAATCAGCCCAACCCTAAAATAAAAAACAATACTAAATCTATAAACCACTAAACTGACCCAAAGATAAGCCTGGGGTGTGTTGGTTTTTCATGATCCAGGCCCTTTAAGGGGGTATAAGTGGCGTAGTTATGAATGAATCACCTCATAAGTGACTAAATGAACAGCATCCTTTACGAGCTAAGTGCCAATTCCGGCAGCCGGCCAGGCAGAGCGGCAGCGGTCAATCGTGCTGAACTTATCGAAATGTAAAACATCGCTTAATTGGAAGCCGTTCTGCTCCGAGTGGCATCGGTGAGAGGGTGTGAATAATCGCCTGCAGAAAGCGGCGACTGGACTGTGGGTGTGATGGGCAGGTTTAGAAGAGAGAGAGAGGAACTGTGTGTGTGTGTGTGTGTGTGTGTGTGTAAGTACACACTGCTACTCTCAGGCACACCTCTGTTCCCTGTAATGCACATCACAGCATGTGCATCAACATTCAGATTGCCTGATTGTTCCATTACGTGTTCGAGCAATTTTACAGTTTTCCATTTGTCTTTAATAAGGGCGAGCTATCAGGCGTTCCCGCGCAGCCCATTAGAGCAACAGCAGAGCGAGAGGCAGCCTGAGATTCAATCACTCTGTCCTGCTGATGTGTTTTAGGCCTGGTGGCACACGTATCCATGGAGTGTAGCCGTGCAACCATTCATCATGCCTCCAAAACAGCTCTCACCTGACAAACCATGGACTCCACAAGCCCTCTGAAGGTGTCCTGCTGTGCTGTCTGGACACCTTTAAACGTTAGCAGCAGATCCTTAAGGTCCTGCCAGTTGTGAGGTGGGCGGGGCCTCCATGAGCATCACTCAGTCCTGGGCGCCCGTGGCCGGTTGTCCCTCCTTGGAGGTACTACTTTTGGTAGGTACTGACCACTGCATATCTGGGAACACCCCACAAGACCTGATGCCTGATGTTTCGGAGATGTTCTGAGCCAGTCATCGTCTAGAACATCACAGCTTGTCCATTTTTCCAACCTATAAGGATCGTTGGTCAGCTTGGTCGAGTTGGAATAGACCAGCTATTCCATCAAACTCAGATAATAACGTGTGATATGCAGTTCAAGACCTACCATCTTAACCAGCTGGCACGATCAGCAGCTTTTCAACCACCTTGACCAGCTTAGACCATCTGAAACCAATGGAGCTGGACTTTTCAGCAGGGGTGTTCTGGGGGCGTCCTATCTACATGGAGACCACCTGTGAGGAATGGAAAGAAAGAAAGGAATGATTAATATGACATCATCATTACTTCTATCATTCTTCATCATGTTCTGCATCAGATTAGATGATCGTATGCCTGAACGGTTGGACTTTATGTCTGGACATTGCTGCTACTGCTATGGTGTAATCCAGTTTTCTACAGCAAACATGGACAAATGATCGCACTCAAAAGGAGTAACATGGTCATTCTGGTGACCACTCCTGTGGTAAAGCGACATATACGCTCATTTCTAAAGATACTAGGTCAGAAGGCTAAGATATAAAGTAAAAATTTAAATAAAATGAGTTATAATTCTGATATTTGTAGCAAATTATTTGAACACATGTCACTTTTTCATTAACACTACGTTAAAGATCTGAGGCAATGTCATTATTTGGAGATACAAAGAATACCAAACTACATCAACATTTTACATCAACCAAAATACATCATCATTTATGATTCTTAGCAAATTGTTGAATAAAAATAAGTCTATTTCAAGATGTTAAATCAACTGTCCAGGACAATGACATTATTTTGAAATGCTAAGTCATAATTTAGTAAAATATTGAGAAAATAAATGAAGCAAATATTTGAATTAATAAAAAAACAAGATAAATGTAATTATTTTGACATTAGATTAATCTGTTTTATAGCCAGCAGTTTGCATTTGCATTCACTAAACATCAGTAACGCTCCTGAATGTAAATATTGCTGTTGTTTCGGCCTCAGATTGTTCATTTCCACCCTTTCCTCTCAGTGGAGAAGAGCATGCAGGCTGGGCGCTCCTCCGGAGCCTCCTCCACAGCCTCGCTCGCCATCTGCAGGCCGTCACAGCGGGGCGCGAGGGGCGTGACGCAGACACGCTGGCAGCAACGTCACGACGCTGAGTTGGACCGTGTGAACCTGGAGGCGGTTTTGGAGAAATAGCTCCACATATTAATCTGACTGAGGTGCAGGATTAGTAATACAGCTCTTAGGTGTGTTTAATTCTGCAGTGTTTATCGCTGTAATCCGGAGAACTGCGGGCCGAACGGCCGCTCTCTGCAGCAAACCTGGACAGTTAGCCTGCTAGCTAGCGAGCGCTCGAGCTAACGCTGGTGCATTCATTCAGTCTTCAGTAACGCTGTAATTACATTATCTAGATTATCTACATTATCCAGATTATCTAGATTATTTACTGGTTCTCTGTGTGAGTATGGGGTTTACTGCAGCTGTGCTGAGCTTCGTGAACGCCCTCGCCGTGTCTGGTATCTGCTGAGACTATTTCTGTACCCGTGATTGACCCTAAAAGCTCGCGCAGTCAGGACTAACTAACTTCTGCAGCTCGCGCTTCTGCAGGATCCCTGAGGAGATCCGAGGTTCTGTCTGTTCTGTCCTACATAATCGAAATGTCCTGCCGAAGCTCATATTTATAGATACAGCTGTCGAAGTGTCCTAATTCATACTGGATATTAATGTTATTAGAACTTCATACTGGATATTAATGACATTAGAGATTCATACTGGATATTAATGTTATTAGAACTTCATACTGGATATTAATGTCGTTAGAGCTTCATACTGGATATTAATGACATTAGAGATTCATACTGGATATTAATGCTATTAGAGCTTCATACTGGATATTAATGTCGTTAGAGCTTCATACTGGATATTAATGTCGTTAGAGCTTCATACTGGATATTAATGACATTAGAGATTCATACTGGATATTAATGATATTAGAGCTTCATACTGGATATTAATGTCGTTAGAGCTTCATACTGGATATTAATGTTATTAGAGCTTCATACTGGATATTAATGATATTAGAGCTTCATACTGGATATTAATGATATTAGAGCTTCATACTGGATATTAATGTCGTTAGAGCTTCATACTGGATATTAATGACATTAGAGATTCATACTGGATATTAATGTTATTAGAGCTTCATACTGGATATTAATGTCGTTAGAGCTTCATACTGGATATTAATGACATTAGAGATTCATACTGGATATTAATGTTATTAGAGCTTCATACTGGATATTAATGTCATTAGAGATTCATACTGGATATTGATGTTATTAGAGCTTCATACTGGATATTAATGTCGTTAGAGCTTCATACTGGATATTAATGACATTAGAGATTCATACTGGATATTAATGTCGTTAGAGATTCATACTGGATATTAATGACATTAGAGATTCATACTGGATATTAATGTTATTAGAGCTTCATACTGGATATTAATGTCATTAGAGCTTCATACTGGATATTAATGACATTAGAGATTCATACTGGATATTAATGTTATTAGAGCTTCATACTGGATATTAATGTCATTAGAGATTCATACTGGATATTGATGTTATTAGAGCTTCATACTGGATATTAATGTCGTTAGAGCTTCATACTGGATATTAATGACATTAGAGATTCATACTGGATATTAATGTCGTTAGAGATTCATACTGGATGTTAATGTTATTAGAGCTTCATACTGGATATTAATGTTATTAGAGCTTCATACTGGATATTAATGTCGTTAGAGCTTCATACTGGATATTAATGTCGTTAGAGCTTCATACTGGATATTAATGTTATTAGAACTTCATACTGGATATTAATGTCGTTAGAGCTTCATACTGGATATTAATGTCGTTAGAACTTCATACTGGATATTAATGTCGTTAGAGCTTCATACTGGATGTTAATGTTATTAGAGCTTCTTACTGGATATTAATGTTATTAGAGCTTCATACTGGATATTAATGTCGTTAGAGCTTCATACTAGATATTAATGTCGTTAGAACTTCATACTGGATATTAATGTCATTAGAGCTTCATACTGGATATTAATGTCGTTAGAGCTTCATACTGGATATTAATCTTATTAGAGCTTATTTTGAGATACTAAGTCACAATTCAGAAATATGATCAATATTTTGATAGTTATTTAATACAGTGACACATAAATGCAGTCTTCTGTCCTCTACCTGCAGGAACAGACTTCCAGTAAATAGCAGTAACACCAGTAAAACCTGCCTCACGCTGAAGCGCCTCGCTGCTGAAGCTCGTATCGGTCACTGTGCTGCTGGTAGAAATGTGAGGAACGTCTGACGTCTGAGAACCTTCTGTATTTTTCTCACGTAGACTCTGAGCCATGGCGTTAACCCAGGTGTCGTCCAACAAGTGCTGTGGTGGCTACCAGAAGGTGTTCGAGCACGACAGGTAGAGTCACTTCCCTTTCCCGTGCCAGTGTGTTTAAAGCTCAGCGTTCTGAAACCTCGCCAGTATTCTCCAAAACCAGCTGATTATAAATCTCTTCAGTTCAGTCAGGGTTTAACCTGCACCATGTTTTCGAAGACTGTAAAGTAACCCAGAAAGCACTGCTCAGCGAACGCTGACCTGGGAACTGTCATTTATTAGACTGAGCTTCCTGTGCTAATGATCTGGTCTGCAACCTCACTGTGTGCATTTTTCAGCTCCGAGCTCAAGTGCAAAATGAAGTTTGCCATCTACCTTCCTCCAAAAGCAGAAAGCGGCAAGTGCCCCGTGTTCTACTGGCTCTCAGGTAGACCCATAACTTTTCTCCTCCTAATTCATTCTGGATATTAAAGCTATTAGAACTTCATACTGGATATTAATGTTGTTAGAGCTTCATACTGGATATTAATGTCATTAGAGCTTCATACTGGATATTAATGTTATTAGAGCTTCATACTGGATATTGATGTCATTAGAGCTTCATACTGGATATTAATGTTGTTAGAGCTTCATACTGGATATTAATGTTATTAGAGCTTCATACTGGATATTAATGTTGTTAGAACTTCATACTGGATATTAATGATATTAGAACTTCATACTGGATATTAATGTTGTTAGAGCTTCATACTGGATATTAATGCTGTTAGAGCTTCATACTGGATATTAATGTTATTAGAGCTTCATACTGGATATTAATGTTATTAGAGCTTCATACTGGATATTAATGTTGTTAGAGCTTCATACTGGATATTAATGTTATCAGAGCTTCATACTGGATATTAATGTTATTAGAGCTTCATACTGGATATTAATGTTGTTAGAGCTTCATACTGGATATTAATGTTGTTAGAGCTTCATACTGGATATTGATGTCATTAGAGCTTCATACTGAATATTGATGTTATTAGAGCTTCATACTGAATATTGATGTTATTAGAACTTCATACTGGATATTAATGTTATTAGAGCTTCATACTGGATGTTGGTGTTAATAGGGTTGACGTGCACAGAGCAGAATTTTATCACTAAAGCTGGAAGTCAGCAGGCAGCATCAGAACACGGCATCATTATTGTGGCTCCGGATACCAGCCCACGTGAGTAAAGCCGGCAGTACTTTTAATGACAATTAAATGAAAGAAAAAAAACTTGGCTGTTTTAGTCAGAATCTCACACACTCACACACACACTGACTGTGACCTGATGTGTGTTAGGTGGCTGTAATATCGAGGGAGAGGATGAGAGCTGGGATTTTGGAACAGGTGCAGGTTTTTATGTCGATGCCACACAAGACCCCTGGAAGACCAACTACCGCATGTACTCCTATGTGACTGAGGAGGTGTGTGTCCGTGTCCATCAAAACAGGGATCAGTGCATCAATTCTCAGGACTTTATGTGAAGAAACTGTTGATTGGACTGATCTCTCTCTGTTCTCTCAGCTTCCCCGGCTAATAAATTCAAATTTCCCTGCTGACCCGGAGAAGATGTCCATCTCGGGTCACTCTATGGGTGGTCACGGTGCTCTCATCTGTGCCCTGAAGAACCCTGGGAAATACAAGGTAAGTTAGCAGGGCATGCACTGTATCAGATCCCTGTAGAAATGTCTTATGCCCATTTTCCACAAGATGCGTTAAACACGCAGCTTTATACTAATATATAATCTTATGTGTGTATTTATATAAATTCCACAACAAGAAGCTGTTTATCACCTGATATTGAAAACAAAACAGCTTGCTAACAATCAAAACATGTAAATTACGCCATGTAGCTTTAATAATTATCACAGGAATGGCAGGCTGTTTTGCGCACACACAGCTTGTCTAGTCCTTGTAGAAAGGTACTGTAAATACAGTAGGACTATTGGCAGCATGCCTAAACAAAGGCTATGTATGACACTCCAGGTACTCATCTGCAGCAGCTTGTTCTCAGGAACCATACGAGCGCCAGTGACGAGAGAAATGTTAAATAAGCAGATTGTTAAACAGATTTCCTGAGAAAAGCTTCCTCTTAAGTTGACTCCCCTTGTTTGTTGTGAACCGTAGTTATAATAATAACATATTTGCAGGAAATTAAATAAGTTCTGACTTTTCATTTCTGCTTGTGTGTGTAGGCTGTGTCTGCGTTTGCTCCCATCTGTAACCCAATGCAGTGCCCATGGGGCCAGAAGGCCTTCTCCGGCTACCTGGGGGAGGATAAATCCACCTGGGAGGTGAGGAGAGACATCACTGTGTCTTAGTTTGGGGTGTAAAACAAATATCAATATATCAAAGTATCATGATATTCTGTTCTGCTGTGCTGTATTGATTCAGAATTACAGTATTGATGATTAATAATTGGTGTCAGACAGTGGTTCGTTTAGTGTTGTGTTTAAACACAGACCACTAGAGGGCAGTGTGGAACTCTGTCACTGTTCTGATTGGGTTAAAAAGTCAACTTTTCTTTTACTCTGATTTTTCTCCCCGACTGTTCTCCCTGTTAGTCAGTGGAGCATCAGCATGATCCTGAAGCTGCTGGTTTAAGATAATATTTTAGGTCTCCTAGGTGTACCAGTGTGACACTGTCTCACAGATTAAATATTGAATAATTAAATAATATCCATGGTCATTTTCTCTGTCTGCAGGCGTACGACGCGACGGTGTTGGCTGCCTCCTACTCCGGCCCAGAACTGGACATCCTGATTGACCAGGGCCGTGATGACCAGTTCCTGTCTTCCAGTCAGCTGCTTCCAGATAACCTGATTGCTGCCTGTTCAGAGAAGAAGATACCCGTGGTGTTTCGACTACAGCAGGTCAGTTCTGCCCCCTTTTGGTGATCATAGAAGCTGCAGGCACTTTAACTTCTGAAGTATAGATTTAAAAAGGTGGTGTTGCTGATTAAGACAAGATTAAATGATATAATGTTGTTTTATAAAGCAATCAGTTTATAATGAAAGGGTACGGTTAGCATAGCAGTACTAAACCGCTTGTGAAATTTTACCCTAATAAATGCGTGCCCTTTATTCTCTGAGGCAGGTTTTATCTGCTAGATATCATTTGTTTTGCTTTAGTTCATATCATGACATGTTGGATCACAGACGTCCTGTATTTTTTTAATATTGTAATATTTGTAGCACATAAAAATAAATAGAAAGTATATGAATATAAATTATGTATATATGTATATCTGTCAGTCATTGTCATAGGAGCCTGGTGTATTGATGGTTTTTTGATCTTCCTCTCTCAGGGTTATGACCACAGCTACTTCTTTGTGTTCTCCTTCATCAACGACCACATCAAGCACCACGCCAAGTACCTGAACGCATAGTGTGGTCCACCAGTGTGATCAACAACCTTCTGTGCCTTGAAGAGTAACGCTACCCAACACTCACATCACTGAGTAGTCTGTATAGCCACAGTGTTGGTCAGTGGTTTTCTCAAAATAAAGATCACTGATTGTTAATTAATAAATCACGTGCAGTAATAATTATAAATATATATAATTATATATACACATTTGAACAACTCTTGAACGTGCCCAATAGGTCATTAATAAATTAACTACAGTTATTAACTAGCATACTAAATTACTTTAAATTACTTTTGACCGGTTTGTCTTGGTAACAGGAACAGTGTATGGAACCACCTCCACCATGTTTGGAGGCTGTACTTTAGCTTGTCCAGCTCTCACAGTGAGCTGAAGTTGTTCTGCTTCAAAATGATGCTCCATTGCGCCACCGAGAGGAGATACAGAGAATATTGAGTGAACACACCTCAGTCCTCAAACACACTTACCATGAAAACGCACACACTGTCGAGCTGCAGAAACCGTGGGAATAGTCTTCAGAGGGAAGCTGGAGAAATATCCGCTCCACTGCTTTGAAAGTCGGTAGGTGGCGTTGCTATGGGAACGTGGGAAGATGACCAAAGGCACGTTCTACCTACTGCTACTGGAACCAGCTTTACTGCGTATAATGTTCAGGCTGACCGGTACAAAATAAAAGTCCAGGCGTGTTTGTAAAGGTAAAAGGTATTTACTGGAAAAGGAGGTGGATATACACAGTATGTACAAACGTTAAGGCAGAAAGGTGAAGGTGTGAGAGGCATGCTGTTCCCGTTACACCGCTGCTGTACACACACATACACACACACTCTTAAAGGGCATAGTGTCACAACATGGCAGATTATCCTACAGTACATCATTAAAACATCTCAAAAAGGTGAAGCACAAAGACCAGATGCTGATCAGTTCATCTGTAAAAATACAAGCGCTCTAGTACGAGCCTTCCCACTGATATACAATAAAGAGAAGAAGAGTAAAAAAACAAAAGTACAAAACGAAGCTACTCGACATTCAGCAGGTAACAAAAATATCCCATCCTCGCTCTCCAATTTAGCAAAAATTACAGTATTCAATTCTATCGCTTCTATCCATCCTCCTGGTCCTGCCATCACTACTCTAACACCTACACTATTTGTCAGTTGCCAAAATATAAAGATCAAGAGTATTTTGTGCAAAACACGATCACACCTAAGCCCACATTTACACACATATAGGTAAAGTTCTACTGTGGTTTCACCTACACTCAACACCCCGCTGCTCTCTATGACTGGGAAAACACTACAGGGACAGGGTTCATACGGGTCCCGGAAAACCTGGAAAGCCATGGAAAATAAACATGCTAAAATCCAGCACTGAACAGTCCCTGAAAAATAACAAAATTGAGAAACGTACTTAAAGGTCATGGAAAATATTGTAATGAGCTCCTGCTGTCATTTTATACCACATAATATAAAAATGAAACACAAGCTAGCCTGGACTAAACAGCCCCAAACACAAATGATGGGTCCTGGAATTTAGTTTTTTGGTGCTTGAGAATTCCTGGAAAGTCCTTGAACTTGAAACTGGTTAGAGTGTATGAGCCCTGGGAGAAGGAAGCACAGAACTGTGGGAGTTGCCAGTAAACCAGTAGCTGTGGGCTATTAACTGCAGGGCTGATGACAGAAGATTTGGGGGAAATTGATGATTTCTTGGTTAAAGTGAGTCACATTATAAATGTCTGATTCAGTAAAACTGGAACATAAATGAAGGAAATGCTTCTGGGTTGTAAATATTGACCAGGTGAAAGAGTGGGACTGTCCCCGGCTGAGTGAGCGCTGTGTGATTCTTTAGAGTAACCTCACAGTAAGCATCCAGACAATCGGACTGAATTATACTGAAATGACCGAAAGGTTCTAGATATCATAACTGGAGTGTAACGGTCCGCGTAAGCGAACCCACACCAAATGTATCGCACTGCCACAGATTTACACAGGATGGGAAATGGGGATAATCCCCCCGACCCCCTGAACGTCTTAATCGAACAGCAGAGACTCCAAATAGTCGATAACGGTCTTTAGGGATGAGATTGGGCTTCCCATCGGCAGAGGCCCGTTTCAGCACTGGCCTGCCTCCTAGTGGACTTATCTTAAATAAAAAAAAATTTTTTTAAAAGAAGCTGTACAAAGTGATCAATACTGATGGTGTTTAGTGTAGAATATATACAGAGTTTTTAACAGCAGGTACACCGTATGTCCAAATGTTTGTGGACAATCCTTCTAATGAATGAATGACTCTCTGGAGCAGGTAAACCAGATGACCCTAATGAGCACCATGCTGCCTAGTACTTTTGGATAGGATGAGGTGGGCTGAAGATCATCCAACATCCACATATAATGTGTGTATGTATGTGTGTATATATATATATATATATATAGATAGATAGATAGATAGATAAACACACAGCCCTAGGAGTCATAGTGCAAAACATCTAGAGCCCTTAAACATCTACTGTACTGAGATTTTTACTGGTATTGCCACTAATTTCAGGCCCTGGTTTAAATATGGCTGTAATTTTGTCAAAGGGACTGAAGGTCCGTCAGTACGGAGCGCAGGTGAGCAGTGGGCTGTGTTTAGGTATTTGTGCAAATACAGGATCCAAAAAGTAGATTCACAATAAACAACAAACAAAAATAAAAGGATTTCAAATCAATACTGTTCTCAGACCAGCAGAGACGGGGTCACTACAACCGCTTCAGCCGTCCACTTAGAAAATCCTCACTATAAAAAAACATCAACATACAAACACAGCAGATCCTCGGCCTGTCAGTCAAACCTCCATACGTTCATCATTTTGGCAACTGTCAAACGATCTCCAGTGAGAAGCAGCTTCGCGGGTTTTTGGTCTGTTTTCACGGCTGAAGCTTTAAGTAGCGGAAGCTTTGGACGAAAACAAGGTAAACTCTTACATTCCACACACACACACACACACACACACACACACACTCTTTCATTAGTGCAGAAATGTTCTCAAAAAGAAAAATTCTCATACACACCCACTATGGTACAGTTCACACACTCTAATTTTACACAAAACTAATAGTTAATCATCACTTTCCCAACACACCACACACACACACACATTCCCAAAGTGTGTAAAATATATATACTTGACAGAATTAAGCAGAGAACAGACGGAAGAGTTTTAGATTCTAGCGAGGGCACACCTCCCCTGAGACATCTGGCCACAAACAAACAAACAAACAAACAAACAAAAATAGATTTCCCATATAAACAGTAAGACTCTGGAAGTATTGCAGGTGTTTTACATCAAAACATCACAAACTATAAACCTATAAACTTCACTGTTTATATATATAAAAGAATATTCATTACTTATATATAATCATCGCTGTCCCACAAAACAAACATATTTTTTGCTGTTTGTCACTTTTCTCCATAAAGTGAATTTCAGGATGAATGGACCAATAGAAATGTTCCAAAATGACCAGGAATTAAATTCCATAGAAAGTTAATGAAAATCTGAAGTTCCACTGAGTATTTTCCTTCTCTTATAAAGCTGCTGGTTTGGAGATATGAGGTTTTGCTCTGACAGCGATGATCTATATACATCTATTTATCAAGGCTTGAAAAATGAACCAACAGAAACGTACTTGGAATAAACCGTCCTATTAAATGTAGGGATACACGCTACAGCCGTGTGCACTCCTCAACCAGAAGTGTCCAGATATTTGCAGAAGACTAGATCATCAGCTCCGCAGACCCCAACCCTGCATGGTTCAGGCTGTAGTAACTTCAGACTCCTGCAGATGGCGCTGCACAAGGATGATCAGGCTATACATACCTGCAGGTGTGTGGAAATTGTCAGCATTTGGGCGTGGCCAAAGACCACAGTGTGAAGGAAGCAGCTGAATCTGCAGGTGTGTGGAAGCATGCGGTCAGACGGCTCACTGCCACTGCTGGTAGACCCGTATGACCGTACGCTGTGGTCTTTAGCCACGCCCACATTCTGACAATCCCTCCTTTCAGCCAATCATTAACCCTTACTGCACTGAACCACCTCTTCACAATCTACGACTCCCCTCACACACCCCGCAGGCAGCGCCATCTGCAGGAGCCTGAAGTTACTACAACTGTAAACACACAAGGTGACTCATTTTTAATCTGGGGAGCTGATGTGTATATGTGTGTGTGTGTGTGTGTGTGAATTCAATAAATAGATATTAAATAAGGATTTTCTATTGATTTCTATGATCATATTTTCTTTATCAGGTTGGGAATAAAAGGCTCGGCCTCAGACAAACAGAAACAATCTAGAAAAGATCAAAATAAAAAAATTTAAAATAATAAAATGATCTGCATGTATTTCTGATATGGAAGATATAGAGATACACAGCATGGCTCCCATCTGAAGAGCTGAAGTTCACTGATGGCCGATCTGTGCCGCAGTGCCAGTAGAGTTCAGACGTCAGCTGTGTGTCCTTTCCTGACCGTCTACTGGTGTCCTCGTGCGTGTGTGTGTGTGTGTGTGTGTGTGTGTGTGTGTGTGTGTGTGTGTGTGAAAGCGAGAGGGAGAGCGATGAAGCCTAGGTTCACATTACAAGACCTGAGTTTTTACTCTTTTTGAACAGTCATAAATTGGGGGTCTGAGCTTCCAAATGAGGAGGCTTGGGCCCCTCAGGGTCCCACAGCTAGCCCCCTGGTAGGAATGCTTAGAAATTGAAAATAAAAGCCCCTTTGACCCTGTAATGTGAACACAGCCGAGGCGGGATGGTGTGTGTGTGTGTGTGTTTGTGTGTCTTGGACCTCTCATGTGAACAGGCTCTGTTTGGTGGCGGCCTCATCCAGCAGGGCCTGGACGGTGATGCCCACTTTAACCAGACCCTTCTCCTCCAGAATGTGATGAGGCAGACACAGCTTATCCTACAGAGAGAGAGAGAGAGAGAGAGAGAGAGAGAGACAGAACAGGACAAACAGAAATAGATGAGCTGGGAGGGGCTTTGCCAGATGATTAGCATGAGGAAGGTGGACAGACATCACACTCCAGCCAAAACATTAGAACCATTGGCAGGTGAAGCGAGCGAATAGCACTGATGATCTGGATGATCTCCTGTCAAGCTGTGGATGAACTAGACAGTCTTGCCAGCTCTTGAAAGTGATGTTCTAAATAAGGCCGTAAGAATCACAGGAACCAGACTGTGATGTTCTAGATAGACGACCGGGTCAGAACATCTCCATCAGGCAGGTCTTGAGCGGCACACAGTGGTCAGCACCTACCAGAAGGGCTCCAAGGAAGGTCAACCTTGGATTATGGGCGCCCAACACTCACTGATGCTAATGGAGGCCCTGCCCGAAGGAGACCTTCAGAGGTCTTGTGGAGACCATGCCTCAGGTCAGAGGAGGACCTGATTAGGCTATTGGTTTTAATGTTATGGCTGATCTGTATTAGACAATATCAGTTAGAGCTGAACTGACGCTGTGTATGGATTGATGCTGACAGCAAACACACACACACACACACACACACACACACACAGTCACACAGTCATCTCTCAGATCAGCACATGAAAATAAGACTCACAGGAGAGGAAGAACCCAAATCTGTACATTTATTACGCTTCATTTACAGCCTCTATAAACAGCAGAGCGTTACGGGGTTGACCCCAACACCTCAGATTAGCTTCAGTACCCCAGAGAATCGGATCACCGCCTCATTACTGCACTTATCATGTAGAACCGCTGTTACTGATCCACTCTGGATACCACCTCATGCTATGGACAAAAGTATTGGGACACCTGTTTAGTATTCACTGCTTCTTCTGAAATTGAGGGTATACAAAGAGCCGACCCTGCTTTTGTTGGAGTCTCTACTGTCCAGAGAAGAAGACTTTCTACTAGATTCTGGAGGAGGAGCATTGCTGTGAGGATTTGATTGCATTCAATGACAAGAGCTTTAGTGAGGTCAGGATGTCGGATGTTGGACCCCACCTTAGACATCTCACAACTTAACTCCTTCACAACTCATCCTGAAAGTAGCGGATGGAGCACCATCATCATTCCAGATGGATCAGACTGTATCAGCCAAAACCTTTAGCATTAAGGTCTGTATTGACCGATACTCAGCTCGGATCAGATCGGTATTGGCCAGAGCTCAGCATTAAGACACTTGAATCAGATCAGTATTGACCAATACTGAGCATTAGGGTATTTTGAACAGATCAGTATTGACCAATACTGAGCATCAGGGTATTTTGAACAGATCAGTATTGACCAATACTGAGCATCAGGGTATTTTGAACAGATCAGTATTGACCAATACTGAGCATCAGGGTATTTTGATCGGATCAGTATTGACCGATACTGAGCATTAGGGTATTTTGAACAGATCAGTATTAAGGTGCTTAGTATTAAGATACTTGGATCAAAACTGTCCAGTGCTCAGCTTTAAGATCTTCGTATCAGATCGGTATGGACCTCTACTCAGCATTAAGGTATTTTGATCAGATTGGTATCAGCCAATACTCAGCATTAAGATAAGATACTTGGATCTAAGCTGTCCAGTGTCCAGCATTAAGATACTCGGATCAGATCGGTATCGTTAAAGGAACTGACAACACCGACAGCTTTAAGATACTCAGATCTGACCGATATCCTCAGACACTCAGCATTAAAGTACTCTAACTGATTGATACGGGCTGATACTCCTGATTAAAAAGCTTGGATCGGATCGGAATCAGCCGATACGTACGTTAATCAGCCATTAACGTACTTGGATCTAATTAAGGGCCCAAAAAAACTGGATTGGGACCTCCCTAATTTTTAGTGTTTACTTTTGTACAACACAGTTCCTGCACCTCCAGACTCGTGAACCTAGTGAAGATCTGCAGGACTCTGTATTTCCTGAAGGTATTAAGCTAATCAGAGATGGTCAGTGAGGAAAGTGTTGACAGTAACTGACCATAAACTCAGCACTGAACAGAACACAGGCAGAACACAGCCTGCCGGCGCAACGGTCACCAAAACAAACCTGGGGTGGAGGCCGCAAAGCTCTCAGGAACAGAAGCGTGGAAAATCAGGAAGGAAATCAGACAGACTGTTAAGTTCTCCTTTAATGACTGGCTAAAGACGACTGAGATGAAGAAGAAAGCAGTCTTTCACTCCGATGTTGGTCTGATTCCATTTTCACAACAATGTCACCCAAAAAAGTGCAAAAGTTCTTGTGCCGTTGACCTGAAAACGAAGCGCGATCCACGTCCGAAGCTGCAGCGATTTACAGGCTCGCGAGTGGTTGATTAGCCCTTCAGTGTGTCCAGAACATTCCCAGAAGCCTTTTGCTCCAGGAAACCAGAAAAGATCCTGATTCTACGTACAATTCTGTCATCAAACCGAATCAGTGAGTGTGTGTTGCGGCATGGGTCGCTATGCCCTGTTTCAGCCACTAGGAGGTGACGCTCTCCTATTGTGCAGTGCCTAATACAGCGGTTAATCATCCTGTGGTCAACAGCATGACTGTAGAAGACATGGACAACGCAACGTCTCTTAAAAGTGAAGCCACCACAGGTCAAATGCCTCTGCTGGCTGGTTGCAGTATGATGTGTAGCTCCGCCCATCCCCATATGTTTCAATTACAAAACAGCCCCGCCCATTTTCTCATCTCATCTGTCTCTTCATCTCCAGTGTCTCCAGATTCCAGCAGTAAGTCTCCTTGTGCTGATATCGACCTATTTTTATTTTCCCCTAGAAATCAGTTTTAACCCTTACTCTGCTCTATCGTAAGAAGGCAGGGCTACATTTAGGAATGCAGTGATTGACAGACAGACAGTCTTGGCCGGAGCTGAGTTGTAGAGGAACTTACATGAGCTGCACTTTTACTGTTGGAGCTGTTGTCCACTTACCGGACAGACTGGGAGTCCAGGGGGTAACCTGCTCTGCTGCTGCACTGGAAGCTCAGTGAAGACGGTCTGAGACACTGAGGCTCGGTCTGGGAGAAGGGAGCGTGGCTAACAAATGAATAGACGAGTCTGGCTCCGCCTGTGGTCTCGACTGGGCAAACTCTGGTTGCAGATTTATCAACATGGCGGACAGTTCTGGCTTCATTTCTATAGAACGGAAGGGACAGAACGGAAGCACAGCGTCCGTGTTTTCTACAGCCACTGGTCGACACTCTGTGTGAGAACTGTGAGTAAACGTACAAACCTGGCAACCAGAAACGTGTGCAGAGTGTTACGTGAGGCTGAAAGAAGGTGCAGCGCAGTGCAGTTGACCTTTCTGATTTAATCGGAGTGTTATCTCCTCATTAAAGCGATAGTTCGGAAAGAAGCTACGAGCATAATGTAGCTAAGCTAATAGCCAGATAATAGCATGGTGCTAACCGCAGGCTTAAATCAACACACACACACACTCATGTGATAATGTGCTTTCTGACACTGTAAACATGGACTGAAGAACGGACAAACGCCAGTTTCCAGGCTAACACCGTTCGTGTTACGCAATGCATCGCAAATTTTTTACCGAACTTTTCACCGAACTATCGCTTTAACTCTAATATTATTGTGGCATTTCTGCCTCGTTTGATTATGAGATAATGATGAAGTTGATTTAGCTGTATGGTTACAGTAGAATACTGTATGTGACATTTTAAGACTTGGCTCAGATCTTGGTATGGGGAGAAAGTGCAGAACTGCGCCCCCTGCTGGCTGCGTTCAAAATATTTTGTACTGTTCATTGGGATTTTTTGATAATCAACTTATTCATCAATTAAGGTTCCACTTTAGTGAAACAGGTACACGGACTCAGTAAGGATGGATCAATACGGAGATGGTCGGCCAGTGCAGGTATCTGATGGCGATACGTGAACATGGCTAAACTGTAGAAACTGGGACTAAACACACCTGGATCAGAACACGTACTAGTCGGGATCCAAACAGCCTGTTCTGCTACCCGGTTCTGCAGGGATGCACAAACAGGCCGTGACCTCCAATTCACTGTTAACAGGGTCTGAACGCAAACAGCAGGGGGCGCCCTAACCACCGGCCTTCACTATATCTCGCAGGTCTGATGTGTTTTGTGTGCTTTTCCACAGAACAGTGTGTGTGTGTGTGTGTGTGTGTGTGTTATGTCAGTTCGCTCCAGCTGTACGCCACAAACAGCAGCAGGAGGCAGAAAAGGTGCACCAGGCTCGAGCCAATCAGATCCCAGATCTGCCAGGAAGTGGGCGGGGCCTGAGAGGGAGTGAGGCCCTTGCTCTCGTTTTGTTTCTCCTCCCCGTCTCGCCCTCCGTCCGCCTCCTTCACTCCCTCGCTCTCGCCCAGCGCCACCAGCGCTCCGACCGTGGCCCTGACCGGCCGGAGAGAGCACTGCAGAATATCATACGCCGAGCAGAGAGAGGACTGAGAGAGAGACACACACACAAACAGAGGGAGAGAGAGAGAGATAAAGGGGGGGGGACAGAAAAAAGAGGCAGGGAAAGAAAGAGAGAGGGAGAGAGAGTGAGAGAGAGAGAGAGAGTGAGAGAGAGAGGGAGAGTGCGAGAGAGAGGTATGAGGATAGAGAGGGAGGGACGGGGGGTACAGAGAGAGATCAAGGAAAAATGAAGAGAGAAATAGAGAAAGAGAGAGAGAGTGAGTGAGGGATGAAGGAAGGGAGGAAAGGAGGGAGGAAGGAGGGAAGGATGCAGGGAAGGAGGGAGGGATGAAGGATGGGAGGGAGGGAAGGAAGAAAGGGAGGGAAGGAAGAGTGAGGTAGGGAGAGAGAGGAAGGAAAGGAGAAATGAAGGAAGGCAGAGAGAGAGAGGGAGGGAGAGAGAGAGAGAGAGAGAGAGAGAGAGAGGGAGAGAGAGAGGGAGGAAGGGAGAAATGGTAGGGGAGAAAAGAAGGGAGAATAGGGAGAAGGGAGTAAGAAACAGAGGAAGGAATTGAGGGATGAAGAGAGTGAGCGAGAGAGGGAGGGATGATGGGTGGGATGAAGGGAGGCAAAACAGAAATGAGAGATATGATGGGTGAGATAAGAGATGGGTGGAGGTGAAGGTGGAGGAACAAGAGGAGGAACAGGAGCAGAAGGAGGAGAAGAGGGTCGTCCATCAGGCCGGAAATAGAAAAGAAGGAAGGAAGGCAGTTAGAGGTCAGAAGGTCAGGAATAAGAACAGTAACAGCCCTGCTGACCTCTGAGGAGGAGAGCCATCAGCCTCTCTCTCGTGCTCTCTCTCTCTCTCAGAGGACAGGTGTGTCAGGCTGAGGTGTAGCGATGCAGGTCTGCAGGTGGTCAGGCGGAGTGCAGCGGTGGACAGAAGCAAGCTAGCAGCAGGCAGGCTAGCAGAGCAGCAGCGCTACAGGAAACGGAGCAGCAAAGCTACGACACAGCGAAAGCAGAGCAGCGCAACCTCCTACCAGACAGAACCTCCCCTACTGGGCCTTACTACATTCACGACAGGGTCAGAGCATCTCCAGAACATCAGGCAGGTCTTCTGGGGTGTTCCCCGTATCACAACTAACATGACTTAAAGGATCTGCTGCTAACGTTAGTCTTGGTGCCGGACACCACAGCAGGACACCTGCCTCGACGGGTCAGAACTGCTTCGGTGGAACGAGGAGAACCTACTCAACATGAGGAAGGTGGCACCAATAGCTTCCGATAAGTTCCAGATCATCACACAGTAGATTCTGAACCAGCAGTACTGAATAATTAGCAGGTAAAGATTCATTAATACTTAATTTTACTTAATACTTAAATAATTAATAGTTATTGAATAATTTGTATGTACTGCATGATTATTATTCAGTGCTACTTTAGTACCTGATAACTTAGTACTTACTATTTATTCAGAATCTAAGTATGAATTATTTAGTACTTATCAAATATTTTAAAAGTACTAAATAATTAATACTTAGAGTCTGAATAAATACAGAAATAAGTACTAGCTTAGCAGGTACTAAAGTAGTAGGCACTGAATAATTACTATTATTGAATAAATAGTAGATACTGAATTAGTATGTACTCAATAATTAATACTGAATATTTGGTAATGGAATAATTACTATGTATTTTCTAATTAGTAGCTACTAGGTAAATAGGTACTTAATTAGTACTAATATATTAGGTACTGAATGAGTAGTATTTACAGAATAATTACTGCTTATTGAATAATCAGTAAGTACTGAATAATTACCAAGTGCTGAATAATTCATAGGTAACTGAGTAATATACTGAATACTTAGTAAATACTGAATAATTAGTACTTACTTAATAAATAGTATGTACTGAGTAGGGGTTAAGTAGGAGGACTGTTCCTCTCAGATTCAGATTCCAGGTGAATCAATTCCGGGAGATTTGATTCGCCCAGAGAAAGTCACCAGGTGATCTTCAGGGATGAGCTTAGGTCAGTTTAATTACACAACCTTGGCTGACCTGTCCAAACGAAGGGTCTAGACTGTAGCTGGTTCTCCGCTGTGGGTAGAGGCTTTGCCCAGAGTAACATGGAGCCAGACTGTTGCCATGACAACTGAATACGTCTCGCTCTCTTCTCTGTGTGGAACTGAGAACTTCAAAGCCTCAGAGCCTTTCAGAGCTTTCGATTCCCAAAGGAATCAAGGAATCGACTCGTTTTGGAATCGCACACGCGCACACGCACGCACGCACGCACGCACGCACGCGCACACACACACACGCACGCACACACACACACGCACACACACACACACACGCACACACACACGCACACACACACACGCACACACACAGCCATGTATTTTGGTGAAGATGAGCTGTGGAGCGCTGTGTGAACCATGCACCACCGCTCTGTTGACCAGAGCCCGGCTGGTGGACAGTCACAGCAGAGCGGTGAGCACGGAGTAATGGAGGAAGCCCAAAGCCATGACCGATGACGTTGTCCCAGTAGGAGAGTGTGAGGCAGTGTGAGGCAGTGTGAGGCAGTGTGAGAGTGCTGCTCCGGGATCAGACGCACCAACTCAACAAAGCTTTCCTCAAAACAACAGAGCTGTTCTCCTCAGCTACCCAGAAGGTACGAGGTTTGTACCACCAACTAAGCCATGATTCATGAGGCTCAGTCTATTTTTAGATCTGATCTCAGGACAGCCTTCACATCTTCACACTCCCTCCCTCTCTGCGTGTGTTGATGAGATTTTGGAGTCGGACCCGCTCCTGCAGCAACGATTTAATTAGCCAGCCACATCAACCTGGTGGCCCAAAATAGGAATAGGGTGGCCTAAAATAGGAAGATGATAGTTTAAGTAGGAAGATGGTGGCCCGAAATAAGAAGAATAGTGGCACAAATAGAAGGACAGCTGTCCAAATAAGGGGATGGTGGCCCAAATAGGAGGATGGTGGCCCAAACAGAGGAATGGTGGCCCAAATAAAGAGATGGTGGCCTGAAGAGGAGGTGGTGGCCCAAAGTAAGGGGGTAGTGGCACAAGTAGAATTATAGCAGTCCAAATAAGGGAACAGTGGACCAAACAGGATGATGGAGGCCCAAATAAAGAGATGGTGGCCCAATGGAGGATGATAGTGGCCTAAATAGAGAGATGGTGGTCCAAATAGGGGGATGGTGGCCACAATATGATAACAGTGGAACAAGGAGGAGACTGTTGGCCTAAACAAGGGAATAATTTCAGAATTTCAGAAATGCCATGCCCAACAGGACACACACACAAGTGTCATCATTTCCCACTTACTGAAATTCTCTCTCACCAGGAGCTCCAGCAGGCCTCCCTGGCTGTGATTGGCTACATGGTTAAAGGGATGCTGATCCAGGAGTATGTCCTACTTAAAAGCCCAGTTCAGAGTCCAATCCCCCCCTCAGTCTCAGCACACTCAGCAGGAGGCCTCAACACAGCCCATTTCCTACTGACCCTCAAAAGTTTGAGGACGTCCATCAACTCTTAGTATCTCGTCATTTAAAGGTTTGAGTGCTGACATTGCAACAAGGCAACAAAAGGGGCGTGGCCTGTGGCTTTATTCCCAAACGAGAGCTTCGCAAACCAACAGCTGGATGTCCCCAAACTTTTGACGGGCAATACGTGTGTAGTGTGCAGTGCAGGTCTGCTCCCATCCTTATTTTCCCCAGAGTTCCTCTGTCATGACATAAAAGTCCTGACCTGGGCACAGCGCCCCCTGCTGCCTCGGCCTGGAAGTGACATCACTCACCTCAGGAACGCCAATCTTTCTGCAAGCATCTAGGAAGTTTTCCACATTTCGCCGACATTTAGCCATGCTGAGCTTCGGCTGTGGGTCAAACACACACACACACAGTGGGGGTTACGATCAGAGAAAAAGAAAATAAATAAAAATCCAGTGTGTGTGTGTGTGTGTGTGTGTGTGTGTGTGTGTGTGTGTGTGTGTGTGTGTGTGTGGAAACGCACTACTGCTGGGGATGGGACATGGATGCTGGCGACGGAGCGAGGTCGAATGTGATTGGCAAGATGACAGAGCACCACGCCGTCCATGAGGGAGGAGCCGAGGTCTTCAGGAAGCACAACTTTCAGTCTGCTCTCGATACTCTGCGCATGCGCACACACACACACACACACACACACACACACACACACACATATATAAAGTAAATAAGGCTTCATTTTTAAAGGCTCGCATAACTAGGCTGTTACCAGACTACTGCTACCAGGCTAGCTGCCACTGTTCTCACTCTGGCAGTGGTCAAGTGAGGTACAGTCAGTGTATTAGAAAGCTGTGTGTGTGTGTGTGTGTGTGTGTGTGTGTGTGTGTGTTCACCTCTCTGAGCTGCTCCATTAGCTCCAGCTCTTCCCGAAGTTGCTCCATCTTCCTCCTCATGGTGAACTGAGGGTCCACCGACTCCAAACTCTTATGTGTCCTTAAGAACACTGAGAGAAAGCACAAACAACCCTCACTAGGGGGCGCTGGAGTGTGTGTGTGTGGTGTGAGTGTGTGTGGCGTCTGCTTTAAGAGAGAAAGTTGGAGCTCATCACAGCACAGCTGCTGTTCCACTAACCGCCACAAGGTGGTGGCAAAAAAGCAGCTGACAGGCTACCTCAGAGAAATGAAGACAGGTCAGACTCTCTGTAGAAGTGGACCAACAGCGGTCACTGGACTGTGCAGCCTCGGCCAGGACTGTGCAGACCTCTGACACTGATCAATTTATTACTAATAATGATGACTAATCAATATCACTGATTTGAGGGAGGAAGACACTTATTCCTTTAGAGTAAGAGAGAGAAGAGTGAGAGATAGAAAAGGGGATGAGGACGGAGAGTGAGACAGAGAGAGAGGGACAGTGTGAGATGTTCTGTTTGGTTTCTGGACTTTCAGGAGAAGGTCAGAGGGACGGAGGGAGGAAGGGAGGAACGGGGAGAGAGGCAGAGGAGGACGGAGATCAGAGGAAGGTCAGAAAGTCTCTCTGTCCCTCAAGGACGTCTGGCTTTAAGGCCCATTAAAAACCAACAGAGCTCACCCCCCCCCTCTCTCTCTCTCTCCCAGTATGAAGATCAAATCTCACAACCAGATTTGGTGTGTTCTGTGTGTGTGTGTGTGTGTGTGTGTGTGTGTGTGTGTGTGTGTGTGTGTGTGTGTGTGTGTGAAGCCGGTTCGTGACTGGCTGTCCCAAAATAATCCCACAAATAAGGCCACCAAAAGAGGCCAGAGCCGAAAAAATAGCACATTCTGTTTGGTACGGGAAATCACACTTTTCATGCTTCCCATGAGGACAGAAGGCGGAATGCCAGGAGATCACAATACCAGAATTCCGACTTGATACTGAGTGTTTCAATACCAAATCAGCACAACAATCAGTCATCATACATCATACCCAAAACACACACAGCTGAATCCTGACACAGTCCCATCTGAACTTTCCCAAACCGCATCCCAACAAAACTCCGTTCCAACCCACGGGACACGATTCCGTCTCAACTTTCCCAAAGAAAACTCCATCTGAACTCTACTGTATCCCAACACAACTCTGAGAATCCGACTGTAGTCCGACACAATTTGGTCTTAACTCGACTGTATCTAAACCAGAATGTATCCCAACCAAAATTCTCTCTGAACCCAACTGAATCCCAACAAGTCAGTCTAAATCCGACTGTACCCCAATACACTTCTGTCTGATTTTGATTGGATCCCGACAGAATTCCGTCTGAACTTCATTGTATCCCAACAAAACTGAGAATCCGATTGTAGTCCAACACACTTTTGTCTTAACTCGACTGTATTCCCACAAAATTCCATCTGAACTCCCAACTGCATCCCAACAGAACTCTGAAGAACAGACAGTATCCCAAACTAAATCCCATCTGAATCTGAATTTAATTTGAACTCTACTGTATCCCAACGAAATTCGGAGAATCTGACTGTAGCCGGACACAATTCCATCTGAACTGGAATATATCCCTGCAGAATTCCGGCTGAGGAATACAGTATTCCCAACAAAATTCCATCTAAACCAGAATGTATCCCAACAAAATTCTGTCTGAACTGGACTTCCTGACAAAACTCCGTCTGACCAATCCCAACCAAAATTCTCTCTGAACCCAACTGAATCAGTCTAAATCCGACTGTACCCCAATACACTTCTATCTGATTTTGATTGGATCCCGACAGAATTCCGTCTGAACTCGACTGTGGCCTGAACTCAAACCGAATCCCCACCAAACAGAACCCGAGTAAGATTAGAAATCAGGATCCCAACCCATCCAAGTGAAGCAGGAGGAAATGCAGAAGGAACGGTAAAGACCTCCAGACTCCAGATCGGCTACTCCGAGAAAGAACTGTGGAAATCATCTGGCTTGTGATTGGACAGGGCAAAACAAGTAGGCGGACCTACCACTGATCGGCATGCCTCCGTCGGCTGGGCTATTGGCTGTGTCTCTATCGATGGGCGTGGCCTGTGTAGGGGGGCTGAGACAAAGCGGGGGCGAGCAAGGGATAGAAGGTGGAGCTAGAGGCGGAATGTTGTGTTGGGCAGTGCCAGTGCGGGAGAGGGAGGGGCCAAAGTGTAAAAAAAATCAGAAGAGAGGGAGGAGTTTCAGACATCATTCCACAGAGGCACGGAGAACAGCGCCAGCGAGACGCAGCAGAGAGTGGAGAGGCAGGGCAGGAGCGAGGGAGCGAGCAAGGGAGTGAGGGAGGGAGCAAGAGAGGGAGTGAGGGAGGGAGCAAGGGAGGGAGAAGGGCGGGATCAGAATGGGATGCAAAGCGTTCCACATGGAGACGGAAGAACACGACAGAGAACAGTAGAACAGTCAGTAAACGTTAGCAGCATTTCACAGGAACACTCTCAGCATGCTGTTACTGCTCCGATACACTCGGTCAGAAACCTCCACCCTGCCGGTCCACTGACCGCAGCGTGTCCCGTGCCCTCTAACTCTTCATCAGAGATCAGGTTCAGATCACAGAGCCAGTCTTGGCTGGATAGATTAGGGTGGGGGAGACAATCTACAGCACCACGGACATGTCAGTAAGACTGCTGTGATGAGAAAAAAAAAAAAAACACTGCGGAAAAACTAAAAATTCATTACACAAATTAGTCCAACAAGTTATTAAATTAGGGGAAATATTAAATTAGGGAAAAAATAAAAAATAATAAATTTTGGTTTTAATAAAATATTACAAAATAAACAAATTAAATAAAATGCAAAAACTGGTTTTCATATTTAAGATGAGGTTTTGAAAAAAAATAAAGTTTATTAAAATGTTAAATGATAAAACATTTAATTCGGTTTTAATAAGAAATAATAATGACAAATGAAATGATTTTTTAAAAGAATAAATTGATTATTTATTTCTAAAATATTCTAGGTGACTTAAAGATCATTTTTATGACAATTTCAGAAACAATTCTAGTTAATTATGGAGCTTAATTTGAATCTTTAAAGAAATATTTTTCCAAATTACAAAATTATAGTCAGCTTTAATTTTATTTAGAAATTCAAAAATTTAAGGTAGGTTCAAAGAATTCCAACATCCCCTCAAATTAATAATAATAATAATAATAATAATAAATAAGATTAAAAGTCATGAACCCCTTTTTTAATCATTCTATGTAGTTTGCAGGAATAGAATAGAATATTTATTTTAAATAGAATATATAACATTTTAAAGATTAGCACAAATAATTGTACAAAATTCCAGTGAGCTTTTACATTTATAAAAAAATAATTAAGGCAGGTTTAATGAGGTATAATAGTGAAAATTTGCTAAATGTAAAACAAGATATTATTATTCTAGCTAGTGCTTTTAAATATAAATAAACTGTTATTTACATTAAAATATATTTCTTTAAATTTCTATGTGTCTGCAAGAGAAAATGATGACTTCAAATTGGAAAAGTTCCAGCTGGTTTATATTTAAATAATAAAAATATTTATGAAAAACTTGATCAGGAAAAAAATAATAATTAGTGTGTGCTGAGAACAGCCCACCACCCAAACAGTACACACAACCTCAGAAACTGACCAGTAATGAACAGGGAGGTGGGGTAGGGTGGGGTGGGGTGGGGTGGGGGGCTGCCATACTGCACTGACAGTCAGTATACAGTGGACCCATCATGTAGGTGGAGCCCATGAAGTGGCCCAAGCGTGAAGGTCCGGGTTTCTAATGAAGCGAGCACAGAACAGCATGGCTGAAGCTAGTCAGTGATGCTACATATGAAATGGACATGGCTAACATTAATGCTAGCTGTTAATGCTACATGTCAACATGAGGGACATGGATAACAGAGCAAACACTGCAGCAGGGGTTAGTGGGACAAGCTGGGGAATGTCTGAGGAGCTCCAGAGGCTCTAGAGGTCAGACTGCAGTAAAGGCGTGTCCAGCACTGTGGGCTAACGGTCTACTGTGAGGGGGGCGCTTCTTCAGGGCTGTCCACCCTGAGAACCACTGCAGTGTTTTAGCCAGCTCTGATATGCACATACCTGTATATACGGCCCTGCGAGCCTTCGAGCTGGTGTGAAGTGAGAGCAGTGAGAGATCTCATACGAGCACCAGGCTTTAAGATTGTTCCCGCTCTTCTTTCTGCGCTCACCTGATCGGGGCTTGAGGCCGAAGGGGGGGCTGCTGAACGGGGGCGAGGACACCGGGGTCTGGACGTCGCTCTGAAAGGTAGGACATTTTTACAGTAGGTTCGTTTACAGAATATCAGACAATTATATGGACTAAAGTATTGGGACACCCACACAGTTCACCAGCTGACTTGTTGTTGTTGGTGCAGCGGTGTCTCCTATTACATACAGAACCACGCTGGAGTTCAGGGAGCTCTTCAGAACCTCCCGTTCTTTCACTGATGTGTGGAAGAAAGGCAGACTGCAGGACTAGAGGCTGGATTTATACACCTGTGGCTGAATGGGACTGAATCGGATACCTGAATTCAATGATTGAGAGGGGTGTCCCAATACTTTTGTCCATAAAGTGTATGTAGAATATGAATATAATGTATATACTGCAGCAGTAAGGAGGTACCTTCTCTACATAGTGTGTGAGATGATCATCTGACCTCTCCTGAAACATCAGCTCCGCCTAGAACAAAAAAAAACAGAACCACTGTCGGTCACCAGCGCCCCTGCTTTTAAACACACTCAGCATGTCTAACTGACTGACCGCTGCAGGCTCCCGGAATGAAGCAGGGCAGCAGGGAAACGGGGAAGAGGGGAATAAGTCCCTACATATATATATACACACACACACACACACACACACACACACACACACACACACACACACACTGAGTGATGAGATTATAACCTGGAATATGAATAAAAGGGGTTCTGGTGCTGATGAGAGTGTGTGTTCTGGTCCAGAGTGTATTCTGATGTGTGTGTTTGGGTTCAGTGTGTGTTCTGATGAGAGTGTGTGTTCTGGGTCAGTGTGTGTTCAGCTGTGACAGTACAGGCTGGAGCTGCCAGGGCTCTGCAGGGCTCTGCATAGAGACACAACGAGGGCCTGTTCTCACCCTCAACAAACACCTCCCTCATCTTCCTCCCAGTCTTCCCCTCCCTCCTCCTCCTCCTCCCTTTTGCTGTTAAGCTGCTGAGCATGACCAAATGTAGGCGTGTCCCAACCTTTCCACATCTGCGGTACATCACAAGGAAGCCAACATACTATCTCTCTCTCTCTCTCTCTCTCTCTCTCTCTCTCTCTCTCTCTCTCTCTCTCTCTCTCACACACACACACACACACACACACACACACACACACACACACACAATAGCTATATAATATAAGGATATAGATGTAGCTAGACGCATGGTTTTGACAGAAGAGTGAAATTTGATGATGATGATGATGATGAATAAAGGTGAAGTGATGATATCAGACGTATGCAGGACGTTTTCATAAATTAGTGATGCACCGAAATCCAGAAATGTATAATATTATTATGTGTGTGTGTATGTGTATGTGTATATATGTGTATATACATATACATTATATATATGTATATATATATATATATATATATAAATAAACACACACATATATATAATTATAAAATATATATAAATAAATTGCTGCTATGTTGTTGTTTTTTTTTATTTCTTTGCTTTCCCACTTTTCCTACTCATGTCTACCCTTCTTATATTCTATATATTTAGCATTATTATTATTATTATTATTATTATTATTTTATCTATTTAATAATTGCTCTTTGGGTGTAACTGGAATTTCGTTCAATTTCGTAACTCAATTTCGTTCAACCTCATGAACCACATATGATGCGAATGAAGGCCTGACTCCAGTAAACCCGTTGGACTTCCGGTTCATCCGGTGCATCCCTCTCCACGATGCGGTTGGAGATGGAAGGGCTACAGGACGCGGGGCTCAGATGGAATGGATCTAGGTCTAAGAACGCTCACACGCTTCCAGACTGGAACGTCAGTTCCCGGAAGTTTTACCTCTTGAGCCATGTGGTGGGCGTACTGCTGGCACGCGAGCTGGGCCTCCAGCCGGGCCCGTTCTAGAATGTACTGTCTCTTCTTCTGGAACTCCCAGCCTCCGTCAGGACCCTCCTTCAACAACAACAACGACGACACCTCACAACTCCTACAGCTACACCACAGCAACCCCCCAAACCCCCTACAGGCCGCCGTGAGGGCCCACACTGCACCTTCAGCGCAACTACAGAACCTAGACTGGTTTACCAGCGGCTCCTGAATAATTCATAATGATTAGAGATCAGTAATTAGTAGGGCTGCAATTTCGGAGTGTATTAATATTTGAAAATGCCTATTAATATATGAGCATTCGAGATGTGTCCAAATGTAACGTTTTATTATTATTATTATTATTATTATTATTATATACAGAACAATAGCTAGTATCATTATTTATATTTGTTTACCTCTTAACAGCACTTATATTTAATGTATTTAAATGAGCACTGTTCTGATTGGCTGTCCTATGCTGTGCCTCATGTAAAAAAAATCTCTAGGCTGAAACACTCCTTACTTACTCCTTGGCGCAAATGGGCAGGGCTACATGCCTGTAAGCTGAATAGGTGGACGTATGCAAATGTGCTGCTTGTTGTCATTTCCATATTCGGACTTAGGAGTGAACGGGTTTACACTGTTTACGAAAACGGAAACGGAAAAAAGGATTTCTGATAATTTCATAGCAAGTAAGTGCTAATCATGGGGATTCTGGCCCAAATACAAGCGATAAAAACATCATTAAACAACTGTAACTAATTTTACTGTGTATCCATGGCAGCCGTAAGTCTCATTACTGAACACTAATTATTATCATTATAATAATAAATATTATCATAGCTGAATAATAAGACGTTTGGGGTTTAAGGGGTTAAAGCTTCTAAAAGTGTCCAACACAGTCACAAACCCAACACACACTTCAAACCAGCGAACCAAAACACAAGCCAGGACTGTGTGAAACACACACACACACACAGGCTACTGTATCTAACAGATCAGAAACACCACGGCACGCCCACAGATACACACTCTACACTATACACTCTAACACACACACACACACACACACACACACACACACACACACACACACACACACACTGTGTGGATCTCTATCTGAGACCAGAACCTTTAGAACATCACACCACAACACAGACTGACCGCACCGAGCACGGCAGCACACACTGTCACACACCTGCAGCACACACTACGTCACACACACCTACCGAGTCAGAACCCACATGATCACGTCTGTTAGCGTGTGCTGATGCAGGCCTGTAGTTAGCACACACACACACACACACACACACACACACACACACACACACACACACACACACACCACAGATAAAATGCCACACAGGGAACACGCTACCTTTGGCGTTGTCTGTCCGTCATCACTGTCCTGCCCACTGGGAGAATAAAAAACAGAGAATTAATACATATACATATATATATATATATATATATATATATATATATATATATATATATATACACACACACACACACACACACACACACACACACAACAACAACAACAACAACACCACTCAGACGATTAGAATCATCTTTTTATAATAATTGAAATCACATTTAGATAAACAGTGAATATATTTTAAATGACTGTTATTTGACTGATGCTGGTGCTCAACAACTTCACGGGTTGGAGCGTCTAAAAGAAGATCAGTACATGAACATGAGATACAGTAAAATGAACAATCTGAGAGATATAAATGAATACAATTAATAATCTGAGAGATATAAATTAATACAATTAATAAAATTTAATATAATTTAATACAATTAATAATCTGAAAGATATAAATTAATAATCTGAGAGATATAATTTAATACAATTAATAATCTGAGAGACGACAGCAGACACACTTAGCAGAAGCTTCTATGTGCAACTCAACTGTAACCAGTTCTGTTATAATCGTAAACCTAAACCCAACTTCAGCCTCAAACCTGAACCTAACCCTAATGCTGTACATGATCAACCTAAAATAACCAAAAGTCTAAAAAATAATAAGAGTGTGTTTTCAAGACTGTCCTGAGAAAATATGCACAATCAGTCATTCAGGTGGGATGTTTTTGCGTGACGGGGTGGTTTGCGAATTCTCGTTTATGCAAATCTGCCCCACTGTCTACAACTACAAGCGTAGTGTTTCTAATAAAGTGGACAGTAGGGCTGGGCAATATGGTGAAAATACTAAATCACGATGCTTAAAGACTTTTTTCACAATACATGATCCATCATGATACATGTAATAAACACATCATCAGATTCTTTAACACTGCGGTTCAGATTCTCTCCTGTACTGAATACAGTGATTTATACTCAACATCTGCTGCTCTTCATCTGATTAACCCTTCAGTCTAATCAATAACAGTCTCCTCCGTATGCTTAGAGAAGCTTACTGTTACTAAAGAATGATCACAATACAATAAAATATCATCATATTGCCCAGCTCTAGTGGACAGTATGTTGTTTATTATTTTTTTTAATTGTTTTTTACATTTTTTTATATCGTTGTTTTGGTTATCTTTGGCATCTTAAAAAAGTGCCTATAAAAATTCCATTATTAATATTATTGTTGTTATTATAATGTTCAGGAAGGTAAAGTTGAGCTTACTTAAGAGACTCGTCCACGTTGACCATCTCCACCGGGTAGAGTTTAATTCCGGACAGTTCCGCTGAATTCATACTGACTCTGTAGACACACGCAAACACAGAGGGGTCTGTAGCAGCATGGCTAACACACACACACACACACACACACACACACACACACACACACACACACACACTCAGGCAGGCAGTCACTAAAACAACACCTACGACCTATAAAGGAGGATGACCCAGGAGTTTCATGTTCACCTATTAGGGTCCTGCAGCAGCTCCACGGCTTCCTTCAGAGGGCTGATCATCTCGACCTTCGACCTGAGGGTCAGTCAGAGACCGGAGAGGTCGTTCAGACACCGGACGCGGCTCAGTAACTTCAGTATTTGGTGAATTTGTTATTTTTAATCATAATTTTTCCATCAATAACCGCTTCATCCTCTGAGCTCTATTACACTGGACACAGGACACTGGTCGCACAGGACCACCACTGCAGCTCCCCGGAACCGGGTAGGAGAGGACGGAGGAACAACCGAAGAACTGAAGAAAGAGAGAATACTCACATCTGCTCTGCGGCCCAGTTACTGTCCTCTTCTATTCTGAGGGGCTCGTCAAAGTCCACTCCTCGACCCTACAAACACACACACACACACACACACACACACACACATCATCTCCAGCTGCACTCAGTCATGTGACTACACAATAAGGAACTGACTGGTTAGCATTTGTAATGGGTCAGTCCAACACTGCCTGCCTGTCAGTGTCTCACACACACACACACACACGAACACCCCACTGTGCCATTGTGTGGGGGTGGCATTCAGTAAACAAGAAGTTAACTTAATTTTTTTTTTCAGGAAAAATTTTACCAGATGAGTTACTAAAGGGCAATATAAATAATATAAGTGAAATTATGTTTATGAAAAACAATTTCAAACTTCTAACAACTAAAATGTTTTACAAAAAGTTAGAAAACTAGTTGGTAAACTAGAAACTATTTGATAAACTAATAAACACTTAAAGACTAGGCAATAAACATTAAAATCTAGTTAATAAACACATTTAATAAAAACATTTACTAGTTAATAAACACTAAAAACTAGATAAACACTAAAATCTAGTTAATAAACACATTTAATTAATAAATTACATTTAATAAAAAACATTTACTAGTTAATAAACACTGAAAATTAGATAAACACTAAAATCTAGTTAATAAACACATTTAATAAATAAATTACATTTAATAAAAAACATTTACTAGTTAATAAACACACAATAAAAAAAATCTGTTTAATAAAATCTAAGAACTATTAGACTCCTCCTTAGAACCCTAAAGTCTAGTTAGGAAACTCTACAGACTAGTTCAGCAAACAGAAAAACTAGTTAGTAAACTAAAAATAAGTGAAACAGAGCTGCAATCAGAACTCATCAGTGTTATGGTGCTTGGCCTCACCCTATTTATTCTACACAAAGACAGTAAAGACAGTAGAGGGCGATCCTGCACAAGTCCTAATTTAATGGGGTGTATGGGGCCACACGGTTGGCTGGCGATCTGACCAGCTGATTGGTCGTTAATGCTCACTGAGGTCTTGAATATCCATCAGACAGAGCTAGGAAGTCTAGTATAGCTGGAGTTTAACAGTGTTCAAAGTCTTTGATGACGCTCCATAGGAACCCATTCATTCTGGACATGATCTAGAGCGCCCTCTAGTGTCTGAACTGGATATCACTGCCCATCTGTCTGCTGGGAGGGCTAAAACACGAGCTGTGCGTCTTCCTTACCTTGATATAACTGACAAACCGAGAGGTGAGGGCAGAGTCTCTGCAGTTAAACTGCTCCTTCAGAGAGTCCGACGAGCTTCTGTCTGCTACACAACACAACACACACACACACACACACACACACACACACACACACACACACACATTCGTCTTGAGTGAGATATGCTGCTGCAGGAACTGAAAGGAGTGGAAGAAAAACATCCTCCAGTGGTGCTGACACCCTGCAAAGAAAACACGGTCATTCTGCACACGGGTGTGTGTGTGTGTGTGTGTGTGTGTGTGTGTGTAAGCAAGCCTGACCCATGCTTAACCTGAAGCAGTAACCAGGACAGGAAGCACAGATACACAACAGGAAGAAGGAGAGTGTCAGCACAGAGTGAGGGTTGTGGGAGGGGTGCTGAAAGCTTTAAGGTTAAGCAGCAGATCTTCAGAGTGAGGGTCTGGAGGCACACACACACACACACACACACACAGCCCGACATGATCATGGTGAGAGGCTCATAAAAGGAGACATTAGACTGGACCCTGGTTGGCCACCTGTGCCCCTTTGCAGCTAGTACCACTCCGGCCTCCCTAAGACACCCCCACACTAGTGATTAAGGGCAGTGAACACACACACCCCCGGAGCGGCGGGCAGCGACCTCAGCAGTGGATGCTGAGGGGGGAAGAAAAGCACTGCTCCTTTACTCCTCCCAGTCCGGCTTCTAGCCGGTCCAGAGTGCCGATCCAGCAACCTTCCGGCGCTAGACCCACTTCTCTACCCTTTAGGCCACGGCTGCCCCCCGTGTGGACAGTGCTGGAGTGCGGGTGAGGGGGTGCGGGAGATATCTGTTTACCTGTTAAAGCGCTGATGTGTTCACTGGAGTCATCTTTACTTATTCCGTCCTCCTCTGTGATGTTGGACATGGGCACAGTCAGACTCAGGCTGTCTTCATCAGACGGCTGAAACACACACACACACACACGCGTAAACACACACACACGCGTGCGCGTTATACACACTTAACAATATTACTAACTACAATCCCCCACCAATTCAACTGGACCTGCCCTGGCAAACACATATAAACCATTTATAAACTATACATAACAGTTCATATTTTTTTAAATATATATATATATTTTTATTACAATTTGCTGAAGTAAAAAAATATATTAAAATTGATTATAAAGGATTATAAAAATGTGCATTTTTTCACACTTGGATTTTTGCATAGTTTAGTGTATAATATTATATTATAAATAATATGTCCCATATGTATTACACATATGTAAGTATAAGTGTAATAATAAAATACATATAACATTTATTATATACATGCAAGTAGGCTTATAAAATATAAAAATGTTGCCGGTCTCTCAGAATTACGACGTGTCTGATTTCTGTTCTGTGTGTTTCTAGTACATGTCCAAATAAGGTCGTTCACCCCCTGTGCATTTCAGAGAGCCGCAGGGTGGGGGCGCTGTGGGAGCTCACTGATTGGTGAGGTCACGCTCTGTAAACAGGTGGGGTAAGTTTGTACTTTACTGTACTTTAAGTTTAGTGACGCTGAGCTCGACTGAAAGACAGAGTAGGGAAACCTGGATGAGGACGGTCTGATAACTGATCCTGAAAACAGTAGAGAACCCTCCTAACCCGGTTCCCTCGACTCTCAGATCTGAGGCTTTATCCTCTAAACAGGTGGATTTGAGCCTCAGTTGAGCAGTTAGCCTAGACTGCAGCTAAGTCCAAACCCAGCAGAACCGGTCCTTCAGTTCTCCTTTCTGTTCCTCTCGACACCAGGTTAGCTTAGCGAGGGGTTACAGACCCAAAACTACAGGGGAGAACTTTAAACTCAGCCTCTGTTCAACAGCAGCCGCTGCATCATCAGTCACCAGCCGTTCTGGTCTAGACGGTTCTAAGCGTCCCGCTTCTGATCCAGAGCAGCGTAACAGTGGTAATGGTCAGACTGACGGTTTAACATCTGCCTGAAGTGCAGTGTGTATGACCCTGTGAGCTGACTGGACGCTGCATACGGCCATTTTTCGGTATGGAAATAAGGCAGGGTGAGACTGTGCAAGTGTACAGAAGCCCCTTTAAATCTAACTCTAATCTCAAGATTAGTAACATAGTAACACACACACACACACACACTGACCTCTGTGGCAGAAAGGCGTTTGTCTCCATTGTCGCTGCCCACGCCGGAGTCACTGTCAAGTTTCTTATGCTGATCGATGTCCTCCGTACTGAGAGAGAGAGAGAGGGGGGGGGGGGGGGAGAAAGGAGAGAGTGAGAGTAAGAAAAGAGAGAGAGGGAGTGAGAGACAGAGAGAGAGAGAGTGAAAGGAGAGAGTGAGAGTAAGAAAAGAGAGAGAGGGAGTGAGAGACAGAGAGAGAGAGAGTGAAAGGAGAGAGTGAGAGTAAGAAAAGAGAGAGACGGAGTGAGAGACAGAGAGAGAGAGAGTGAAAGGAGAGAGTGAGAGTAAGAAAAGAGAGAGACGGAGTGAGAGACAGAGAGAGAGTGAAAGGAGAGAGTGAGAGTAAGAAAAGAGAGAGAGGGAGTGAGAGACAGAGAGAGAGAGAGAGAGAGAGAGAGAGTGAAAGGAGAGAGTGAGAGTAAGAAAAGGGAGGTAGAGAGAGAGAGAGAGAGAGAGAGGGAAGCAGCTTATCTTTCTCATCAGCGAACTCTCAATGTTCTCTCTTGATGTTCACCCCTCCTCACTCTCTCACTCAATCTCTATCAGTGTCGCTCACTCAGTCTATTAACATGACTCTCCTGAGGTCTGTCTCTCTTTGCGCACACACACACACACACACACACACACACACACACACGACCTGATTTGTCGTAACGTCTCTCTCCCCTCACTGTCTCATGGATACACCTTTAACTGCTGAAGCCAACCAGTGCACGCCTGGTGAGCTTCTCAGGAGGTCGGCTTAGCCTAAGCCCTTATTCAGTCCTGACACTCTGAACCACCTGCAGCTGGGAGTGTAAGGGGGTCTCTCACTGTTTACTTTGGGGGTCCTAGTTACAGTAGCAGTGCGTGAAACTACCTCCACCATGTTTGGTGGCTGTACTTTAGCCTGGCTCGCTCTGACTGTGAGCTGAAGTAGATCTGAATACAGGAGTGAACTCTGGGACTTCTACACACACACACACACACACACACCTCAGTCATCACACACACTCATCATGAAAACAGAGAATATCGAACCTCTGAGAAGCCACAGTGACTGACCTGCCAGCGGAGGGCCGTGATAGGCTGAGCCGGTCCATGACAGGCAGGTAGAGGGCGTCCGGCATCTTGTCGCCCCGGCAGGCCTCCATGGTCAGATACTTAAATATGTGGACCTTCCCCTTTATGCAAATCTGCAGGAGAAGACCAAGGGTGCCAATAACTGTGAAGGACATTGTGTACATCCATACAGTACATCCACAGATGAGCCAAAACATTATGACCCCATTTCAACTGTGCTGTCGTTCCTCCGAGTGCCACCAAAGCACCTCCCTCTAACAAACCTCTGAAGGTGGTCTCTGGGGTATCTGCCACAAGATGCTCCAGCAGATTCTGGCTTCCATCACCCTGAGGTCCAGTCTAGTCTGATGGTGGACAGGGGTTAGCATGGGCACTCAGCCTCTTATGCTGCAGGGGCCGCTGCACTGCGCATGTGCACTGCGCATGTGTGTGGAAGGACAGACTTGCTGTCCTTCCTCGGACCACCTTCTGTACATACTCACCACTGCTGCCCGGGAGAACCCGGCAAGCCTCGCCGTTTCAGAGATGCTCTGAGCGATCAACATTATTGGCTTCATCCGGTCATAATGTTTTGGCACATTGGTTTCTAATAACTGTAATGAGAGTGTGGTGTTACCTGAGCCGGGGGGCTCTGTAGGGGGTTGTTCTCGAGCTGTAGTGACTGCAGTTGGGTCATTTTGCGGTAGCAGACGGGAATAGTGGAGACTTTGTTGCAGGAAAAGTCGAACTTTACCAGAGGTAGATCAGCCAAGTCTGAAACACACACACACACACACACACACACACACACACACACACACACACATACACACACACTCACAGTCACATGACCCACAATAATGCATAATAATAAATAAAATGTATTAATTAATTAGTAAAAAAAATACTTAAATATTTTTTATAATTATATTTTATTGAAGATTTATTCTTCATAAATTAATTAAATTAATGCATAGAGTGAAGGGAGAGAGAGAGAGGTGAGAGTAAGAAGAGTGAGTGAATTAAATGTATTAATTAATTAGTAAAAATAAATACTTAAATATTTTTTATAAGTCAATTTTATTGAATATGTATTCTTTATAAATGAATTAAATTAATGTAGATTTATTATGCAAAATTATACATTTTGCATAATAAATCTACATTAATTTAATTCATTTTAATACATTTACAGAAGCCTTTCATATCATCCAATATATCGCCCATTCCAATTCAACTTATATGGACAGTTTTAGCCAGGATTGCTTTTTGAATGACATACAATGCAGCCAATCAGAACAGAGTCTTAAAGGCACAGTGTGTCTGACTATAAGGGACAGAGAGACTGCTGTAAAAATAACTTTTGGCTGTTTTTGGTTGATGATAATCGTCCAACACCCTGACCTCACTTCCGGAAGTGCAAAAAAAATCCTCACAGCAATGTTCTACTCAAAATCTAGTAGAAAGTCTTCTTCTCTGGACAGTAGAGACAGTTACTCCAACAGAAGCAGGATCAGCTCTTTTTAATAGCTTTGACTTCAATGGAGCAATGGAGATGTCCCAATACTTTTGTCCATACAGTGTATTTATGTCTGATTTCTCTGTAAAAATATGCAGAATAACTCTTTCATTTCCTCTTCAGTACGAGACGAGACATAAAGAGAAGACGAGACATCCTGGAATGACCCACATCGAGTCTGGAATGACCCACTTCCTGAGACGCAATTAACCTTTTGATTTACAGAGACCATGAGGGACCATCTGCAAAGTGCTCGAAATGATACATGCTGAGGGACTGTCCCTAAACTGCAGTAAATCATGAGCTGACCGCACGCACTCACTGCATCCTCACACAATCCTCATCTGCTCAGATCAACTCCGACAGTCCTCTCAACATCACATGATTCATACTGGATATTAAATGTTATTAGAGCTTCATACTGGATATTAATGTTATTAGAGCTTCATACTGGATACTAATGTTATTAGAGCTTCATACTGGATACTAATGTTATTAGAGCTTCATACTGGATATTAATGTTAGTAGAACTTCATACTGGATATTAAATGTTATTAGAGATTCATACTGGATATTAAATGTTATTAGAACTTCATACTGGATATTAATGTTATTAGAGCTTCATACTGGATATTAATGTCATTAGAGCTTCATACTGGATATTAATGTCATTAGAGCTTCATACTGGATATTAATGTTATTAGAACTTCATACTGCATATTAATGTCATTAGAGCTTCATACTGGATATTAATGTCATTGGAGATTCATACTGGGTAATAGAATTCTGGAATATGGAGCTCTTTTGATGACCAATATGAAGATGACCATCAGCATATTAGGCAGGTGGTCTTAATATTTTGGCTCAACACTGTATATACAGATGCTTGGGGAGCGATTACAGAGAAAACGTTCGAGCGCTAGCAGCAGAAGTCTGAGACAGCCTGCTCTAATTAAACGCTCACACTCAGGGCTGTTAATCTTCACGCTCTCCTCCAGGGAAAAGTCCCGGTCCTATTTTTGATCACGCAGCATACTTTTCTTAATTAGCTAAACTGCAAAAATCCAGCCGTTCTTTCGCCAAGGTCAGCTGCTGACAGAACTCTCTGCACATTTCCCCGACAGCGACGCTTAGCGTGATTCCATTAGCGCTTGGAGTCCACACACAGTTTTACTCTGATATTTAAAGAGCTTTTAACACAACACCCCACGAGTTCCATTAACCTCCTCTTCAAACACACGGTTTACAGCCTGACCACAAGGTGGCGCTGAATAGTTTCCTGCAGAGCGTTTAGCCGAAATGTCTTTAAGAAGGCCTAACGTTAACTTTCCACATAATTACACACAGTTAAGATGTAAACACGAGTCTGTCAATGAGGAGTTTGGTGTGAAACGCTCGGTTCTAGATAACCTCCCCGAGTCAGAGCTGGAGTTCTACAGTGGAGGAGAAGGGAAGTAGACGTCTGAAGCTCTAATAATAAAAGCTCCTCACAGAAAGTTCTTCACCTAATGGTGATGAAGACGCTGCCTGATGCCTGAGACACGGTTCTACCAGAGTTCTGAGAAGAGTTCGGCTCTAGAACCTGCTTTTAAAATCAGATCATTAAAATGGTGGAGGGATACATGCTGCAGGGTGTAGTGCAGCTACAGAAAGTAGTCCCTAAAGTTGAGTCCCTATTAGTTGAGATTCTCTATTCACTATTTTACCTTCATCATCATCATCATCATCATCATCCCATATAAAACTCAGAAGACTCGTGTAGCTGCACTGGTGGGTTTGGATGGGAGATAAACTATGGGCTGTATCTGTGTAGCTGTAGTCATGGCGACCGACTCCTGCTTCCATTTACCTCCACTGTACAGAGCTCAGAGTGGGTCAGTTTCTCTACAGTGAAGCTCAGTTTCACACCGAACCCGACCCAGCTCAAAAATTGGGTGGACTCCCACTTTAACTGTGATTACGGTCATTGGCTGTTAATCAGGCAGCGGTTCACAGCAGTGCTTTGTAGGACATAAGATATACAGCAGCCTCAACACTGGTGGTCCGTAAGGAGCAGGGTGTTTAATGTCTGATCAGTGATGAAACACGGCCTCCCACCAGAAGAGGACATCAATCTCAGAAACTTCCCTCCCACAAATGTACGGAGAGGAATGTGTGGGGAGGGGAGTTCTGGGAAAATTCTAGCTCTCCAGCTAGCCGCTGCCACAGAAGAAAGGAAAGGGCACTTCTGCGTTCTGACCAACAAAGCACAGAGGACCAGCAGTGTAAGAAAATATTGCCACCCTATATCGGTTCTTAAAATAGTTCAGATGTGCGCCCTCTAGTGGCTGGAAATCCAGTTCCGCTGCGTCTGTTTACACCACCTTAATTGAAGATGAATTAGAGGGGATTTCACCTATATTAAGTAGCAGTGGCGTGGCAGACCCTCCAAATGTTGATGTTGCCATTGGTTGCCATGGTGACAACAAGTAGAATGTCCTCTGGTTGGCCTATTTTCTCCTCTCCCATATTCTCAGTTAACCCCACCTCCACACACTCATTATCGAACCCCTAACATGCCATTTTTAAAAATGGGCAGAGAGGGTGTAGCCCAGCAGATTCTGGATCAGATGGGATTGAGATCACTGGATATGACTGGATGTGATCAGACGTGACTAGGTGTGACTGGATATGACCGGGTGTGACTGGGTATGACTAGATTTGATCAGCTGTGACTGGATGTGATTGGATGTGGCTGGGTGTGATCGGACGTGATCGGACGTGGCTGGGTGTGATCGGTGGTGACTGGGTATGACTGCACATGGCTGGATGTGATCGGACGTGGCTGGGTGTGATCGGACGTGGCTGGGTGTGATCGGACGTGGCTGGGTATGACTGGACGTGGCTGGGTGTGATCGGACGTGGCTGGGTGTGATCGGACGTGGCTGGGTGTGATCAGACGTGGCTGGGTGTGATTGGACGTGGCTGGATGTGATCGGACATGGCTGGGTGTGTGAACGTACCCTCAGGAAGGACGCAGATCAGATTCCGCCGCACGTTGAGTTCTCGCAGGGATTTGAGTCGCCCAATGTGGCGAGGGAGGGCGGTGACTTCATTACAGCTCACGTCCTGCAACACACACACACACACACACACACACACACACACACACACACACACACACACACAAAATATTAAAATGATTGTTGGGCAACAATGCTACCTACATTCAACACAATCCACAGTATTAGCCTCCCAGCTCCAGGGCTAATTAGCTACTTTAGCCTCACAGCTCCAGTGCTCACTGGTTGGGTAAAAGCTTCCATTGCTTGTAAGCTACATTAAAAAGTATGCGGACACCTGCTCCTCCAGAGGGCCTCCTGAAATCAAGGCCATTAGCCGAGCGTTCGCCCTTCTTCGCTGCAGCAAAAGAGAGCTGCCACTTTCCTGGGAAGGCTTTACCGTAGGTGTGGGAACATTGTGGTGTGGTGGATTTGATTGTACTCAGCCACATGAACGTGAGAGCATCTTTGAGGTCAGGTCCTGATGTTGAATATAATTAGCTGATTAGTTCTCCTAGCACTGCTCCAGAGCATGCAGGCGTTTTGGGTGAGAGCATCTCTATTGAAGATGCTTGTGTCACAAAGTACCTCGAGTCACTCGTTTAAAAAGGGTGTCCAGTGTGTTGGACGTAAAGTGTATATTTCAGTCCGTTTGAATTGCATCAGTGTTGGGTGGTACAGATAAGTAGTTAGAGGTAGAGCGAGAGAGACAGGGCACATGGAAATACAGTATAATCTCATGCATATGCAAATCAAACACACAAACGCTTCCTGTTTACCAGTTCCATGAGGCTGCTGAGCTGGCCGATGCTTTCTGGGAGGGCGTTGAGTTTGTTGTTGCTGGCGTTGAGTACCCTCAGCGGAAGACCACACACACACGCTGGCAGCACCGACAGCTGATTCCGGCTAAAACATCCAAACATCAGAGACTGAGATCAAAAAGACTGTCTAAAGGTGATCAGATCAATAACAGAATCAATATTCAATTCATTTAAAGGAATTAAGATCAGACCAAGGCGCCAAAACGCTGTTCAGCAGATAGCAACTGAATCATTAACGGTTTATGAAGTTACGTAAGGATGCCATCAGTCTGTTATTACGCTCAGTTATTTATTAAATGGAACAGAAACAGCCCAGGTACTGAGCCTTGAGGTACACCATAGAGATTCATTACAACACGAAATCAACACGAAATCAAGGCTATTAAAAAGAGCTGATCCTGCTTCTGTTGGAGTAACTGTCTCTACTGTCCAGGGAAGAAGACTGTCTACTAGATTCTGGAGGAGGTGCATTGCTGTGAGGATTTGATTGCATTCAGCGGCAAGAGTTAGAGTTAGTGAGGTCAGGACGTTGGATCGATCGCCACCCCACCTCATCATCTTTAACTCCCCAACTCATCCCAAAGGCACTGGATGGAGCTCCATCATCACTCCCATTGCTCCACAGCTCAATGCTGGGGGGCTTAATATACCCCTCTAGCCCACGCCTGACATTAGGCAGCATGGTGCCAATAGGTTCACATTGATCTGCTCCAGAGAGGTTTATTCTATTGGCAGTACTTCTTTCTACAGTGTGTGTGTGTGTGTGTGTGTGTGTGTGTGTGTGGTAATTTGTGTCTAACATTTATATAACTGTTATAAGTACGTTCTCGGTTCTTGAGTGGAACAGAGAGAACTCTCTAATAATAAACCCGTGATGGCCGGCTCCCAGCCAGACGGTAGACGGACGGTCAGGTTTTCCTGTTATGGCTGGAGGACGACCCTCACTAATGCAGACTGGGCTTCAGCTTAGTCTCAGCACCAGTCAGTTCCTGTTCAACAGCTCAGACAGCTCTCTCGCTCGTTCTCTCTCTCTCTCTCCCCCCCCCCCGTCTCTCTCTCTCCCCCTCTCTTTTGGTGTTCATAGCACTTGTCTCTCCTCCTTGCTGTGTGGGCTGCTGTCCCAGAGATTATGTAATAGCGTAGCTATAGTGTGTGTGTGTGTGTGTGTGTGTGTGTGTGTGTGTGTGTGTGTGTGTGTGTGTGTCCACACTCGCATCCCAAAGTCTTATGTAACACCAGCACCCTGCGTGCTGTGTGGGTGTGTGTGTGTAGCTACTCCTCTTCACCTTAGCTGCAAACACACACACACTTAGCCTTTAGCCACTTCTGATCAGCCGGAGAAGAGGCTGAAAAACTGCAGTGTGATTTGTCTCACTCCCACACACTCTCACTCACTCACTCCTGCTCACTCTCAATCACCCCTGCTCACTCCCTAGCAAATGTTGAGAGTGTGTGTGTGTGTGTGTACCTGATGTTCAGTGATGTTAGAGACTGCAGGCTGATGATGCTGTCAGGAATGCTTCTGATGCAGTTGTGATAGAGGTTCAGCGTTTCCAGGGAGACTAAATGGACCATTTCAGGAGGAACGTCCGCCAGGCGGTTCTTCGAAAGGTCTAAAGAAACGAGAGAGAGAGAGATGGTAAAACACGGCACAGGCCTTCAGTAACATACTTCACCAACAAAGTATTGGGACACACTCCTCCTACAGGACCTCACAGGCATTAACATGGAGCAGCGGCAGGTCTGGAGCTCTGCTGCAGTTACTGAGTCAGTTGGAGGCTTTTCTGCACTCTGCTCTGAGCTCAGCACTCGGCCCTGACCCCGCTCTGTACCTTTACGTGGTCTGACTGACACTCAGTGGACACTGAGCTGCTCTCTGTGAGCTGTTCCTCCTAAACTCTTCCACTGTTCAATAATAACACCACTCACAGCTGATGGAGGAAGATCTAGGAGGGAAGGTCTAAATTTCTCCAGCTGACTTGTTGTTGTTGGTGCAGCGGTGTCTCCTATTACATACAGAACCACGCTGGAGTTCAGTGAGCTCTTCAGAACCTCCCAGGCAGACTGCAGGGCTAGAGGCTGGAGTTTATACACCTGTGGCTGAATGGGACTGAATAAGACACCTGAATTCAGTGTTTATTAGAACTCACCCAGTCAGAACCTCTAAACGCTCCTCACAGAAAGTTCTTCACCTAATGGTGATGAAGACGCTGCCTGATGCCTGAGACACGGTTCTACCAGAGTTCTGAGAAGAGTTCGGCTCTAGAACCTGCTTTTAAAATCAGATCATTAAAATGGTGGAGGGATACATGCTGCAGGGTGTAGTGCGGCTACAGAAAGTAGTCCCTAAAGAAAACTGGATTAGTTTAGATTCTCTATTCACTATTTTACCCTCATCATCATCATCATCATCATCATCATTCCATATAAAACTCAGAAGACTCGTCTTGTAGCTGCACTGATGGGTTTGGATAGTAGATAAATTATGGGCTGCAGTTATGTTGTTGTAGTCATGGCGACCGACTCCTGCTTCCATTCACCACCACTATAAAGATATCAGAGTGGGTCAGTTTCTCTACAGTGAAGCCCTGCAGTTCCACTAACAACCACAAGGAGGCAGAGTCACATAGACTGGTGTTCAGTGTGTGAGAGGGTGTTTATGCAGGTGAAGGAGGGAACTCCAAGGCTGGTGCTACTTCCTGAACAACTGTTAAGTTTCAGGACAGTGAACAACGCAGATATCCATTTTCACACACACACACACACACACACACACACACACACACACACGGTCAGCTCTATTGTTCTTACGCACTTTACTGTAAGTCAGCTGCAGTTTTCACTCTGACTGGAGGCCTGCATTACATCATTCTCCAAAGGAACAGGAAAGACAACACACACACACACACACACACACACACACACACACACACACACACGCACACACACTGATTCATGCTTTAAGAGCCATAATTGGTTCGGAGGTTCAGCTACTGCTTCACATGACTAAAGGCTACATCATCACGGTGTGTGTGTGTGTGTACATGTGAGTGTATACACAAACCACCCATAACATTAACACTACCTGCCTAATACTGCATATCCCCCCCCTCTACCCCCACGACAGGTCTGACCATTCGAGGCATGCTGGACTCGACAAGACCTCTGAAGGTGTCCTGCTGTGGTATCTGTGGTATAGCAGCATATCCTGTAAGTCCTGTAGGTTGCGAGGTGCGCGGGGCCTTAATGAGCATCAGTGAGTCTTGGGTGCCCATGACCATGAGCTGACCACCCTCCAACCCTACGACCCACCGCGGCTACAGCAGCCTGAACGGTGGTGTCCTGCTAGTTCAGCTCACATAAGCACAACAATGCTGCCGGAAACAGGCCTCTATGCTAATAAAGAGCTAGCATTAGCACGCACACACACACACACACACACACACACACACACACACTCAGAAGTGAAGTGTTCTCCTCGCCTGGCCTCAGGCAGTGGATGTGTGGTCAGTGTATAAATAGAATCAGTGCTTTAGACCGCTAACTGTGCCATGAAGCACAAGACACACACACACACACACACACACACACACACACACACACACACACACACACACACAATTCAGCCAGATGCCCCATTCATGTGGATTAGCTTAGCTACTGCCAAGAGAGAGATAAACATATATATGTATATAAATACAACATGGACAAAAGTATTGGGACACCTGCTCATTCACTGTTTCTTCTGAAATCAAGGGGATTTAAAAAATTCTCCTACTTCTGTTGAAGACATTCTACTAGATTCTGGAGCAGCATTGCTGTGAGGATTTGATTGATTGCATTCAGCAACAGGAGTATTAGAGAGGTCAGGATGTTGGAAGGATGATCCCCACCCCACCTAATCATCATCATCCCCAACTCCCCAACTCATCCCATACAAAAGTACCGGATGGAGCTCCACCACCACCATTCCAGAGAACACAGTTCCTCCACTGCTCCACAGCTCCTCAATGCTGGGGGGCTTTATACCCCTCTAGCCCACGCCTGGCATTATTAGGCAGCATGGAGCCGATAGGGTCATGATGCTGATCTGCTCCAGAGAGTCCTATTCTATTGGCATTGTCCACTATTTTAAAAAGAGGTATTTAGCTTTACACTGGAGCTGCATGTGGCTAATGTAGCTAACAATTAGGTGTGTGTGTGTGTGTGTGTGTGTGTGTGTGTGTGGACAGATGGATGGGGTTCAGAGTCTTTTAAATTCCTGTGGGACACTAAGTCATTCCTGTGGAGGAGTGTGTGGACCACTGCTTGCTTCCTCTCTCTCTCTCTCTCTCTCTCTCTCTCTCTCTCTCTCTCTCACTGCCACACACACACACACACACACACACACACAGCTGCCACAAAGACAGTACAGAAATAGACAACACACACACAGCAAACATGTAACCTACATGTAACAAAATACCTCACATGTATTATATATGAGACACTACATGTCCAAATGTTTGTGGACACCCCTTCTAATGAATGCATTCAGCTACTTTAAGCTGCGCCCATTTTCACAGATGTGCAAATGCACACACAGCTTGTCTAGTCCCTGTAGAGAAGAAGTACTGCCAATAGAATAGGACTCTCTGGAGCAGATCAGCATCATGACCCTATTGGCTCCATGCTGCCTAATAATGCCAGGCGTGGGCTAGAGGGGTATAAAGCCCCCCAGCATTGAGGAGCTGTGGAGCAGTGGAAGAACTGTGCTCTCTGGAATGACTTGGGGATGAGTTGGGGACGAGTTGGGAACGAGTTGGGGACGAGTTGGGGACGAGTTGGGGACGAGTTGGGGACGAGTTGGGGACGATGGAGTTAAGGTGGGTTTGTGATCATCCATCCAACATCCTGACCTCACGAACGCAGCTCTGGTCGCTGAATGCAATCAAATCCTCACAGCAATGCAGCTCCAAAATCTAGTAGAAAGTCTTCTTCTCCGGACAGTAGACACAGTTACTCCAACAGAATTTTTTAATAGCCTCAATTTCAGAAGAAACAGTGAATGAGCAGGTGTCCCAATACTTTTGTCCACATAGTGTATGTCTCATATGTATTCCAGGAAGACTATGTGGTTTGTATGCTAACTGTCTGTGTGTAGAATTGCCAGTTTTGATAAACACACACACACACACACACACACACACACACACACACACACACACACACACAGTTAGCATGCAAAACAGGGAGTCGGACAGTCTTAACCCGGAACAGTGCGGTTATTCAGAACACATTCACACACACTTCAGCATCACAGCTGGAGGAGGCATGCTGAGGAATATAGCTTCCCCTCCATTCCTTGTTAGCTAGTAGCTATATTAGCATCATCGCTCTGGTGCTAACTGGTGGGCTATAAGCATCCATTACATTCCTTGTTAGCTGTAGTGCTAACTGATGGGGCACATGCTTGCATTCTTTGTTAGCTACATTAGCTTCATAGCTCTGGTGCTAACTTGTGGGGCATAAGCATCCAGTCTATTCCTTGTTAGCTAGCAACATTAGCACATTAGCGTCATCGCTCTGGTGCTAACTAGTCTGGTAGGGCTATTAGCATACATTCTGGAGGTAGTGTTTCTAACCACAGTGAGCTACGTCATACTGGTCACTGTGTGTGTGTGTGTGTGTGTGTGTGTGTGTGTGTATATATGTGTGTGTGTGTGTATATGTGTGTGTGTGTTTATATATGTGTGTGTGTGTGTGTTTTATGTAAGGGATTAGTCCAGTAATCCACATCTGATGTGCCCCCTTAATGCCCACTGTGCACTGGCAGCAGGGGGCGAGACACACACACACACACACACACACACACACACACATATATATACACATATACACACACACACACACGTATACACACACACACACACACACATACACACACATATACACACACACACACACACATATACACACACACACACACACACACACACACACATATACACACACATATACACACACACACACACACACACACACACACACACACACACACATGTTGAGACAGATTACTGGAGCAAGAACTGGGGCGAAAACAGCAGCGGATTTCTGACAGAATTATTCCGGCTCATCACACATCTGGACCAATCAGAACGGCCCATTCACCAATTACAGCCTCTTAGATCTGTTATATAACTCAAACAGAACAGGGCGTATATCATTAGCATATATAACCTATCCTATTCTAACGCACTCTAAATGTAGGTATTGTGATATACACTGAGGAGGCGGAGCTACAGTCTCTCATTAGGGTGAATAATAACGCTCTAAATGTAGGTATTGTGATATACACTGAGGAGGCGGAGCTACAGTCTCTCATTAGGGTGAATATTAATAACGCTCTAAATGTAGGTATTGTGATATACACTGAGGAGGCGGAGCTACAGTCTCTCATTAGGGTGAATATTAATAACGCTCTAAATGTAGGTATTGTGATATACACTGAGGAGGCGGAGCTACAGTCTCTCATTAGGGTGAATATTAATAACGCTCTAAATGTAGGTATTGTGATATACACTGAGGAGGCGGAGCTACAGTCTCTCATTAGGGTGAATATTAATAACGCTCTAAATGTAGGTATTGTGATATACACTGAGGAGGCGGAGCTACAGTCTCTCATTAGGGTGAATATTAATAACGCTCTAAATGTAGGTATTGTGATATACACTGAGGAGGCGGAGCTACAGTCTCTCATTAGGGTGAATATTAATAATGCTCTAAATGTAGGTATTGTGATATACACTGAGGAGCCCAACATACCCCCTCTACTACAGCCCAACATACCCCCTCTAGCTGGATCAGTAAGACAGCCCCACACTGCTCTACTCTGGACGCTGTTAGTACTGTTTTACTGGCCTTATCTGAGAGACTTGTTTGATTAAATGCATGTAAACATAAGTACGTAAACGCCCACACACTTAAAGATGTGTGTGTGTGTGTGTGTGTGTGTGTGTGTGCACCATATACGCACATACACCTATATACACACCCCTTCATAGTGGCTTGGTCAGCGAGACAGAGGCAGGATGTCGCCTCCTCCCTGCTTCATTGTGTTACACTGCGGCAGAAACAACCATTTCCTATAGCTGGAACATGGAACACACACACACACACACACACACACACACACACACACACACACACACACACACACACACTCCCCAGCATGTAAAGGTCTTCTCAAATCGCTCAAGGGTTTCAAATCTTTCAAGGCAAGGCAAAGTTCGGAAAGAGGAAATGGTAAAGGCGTGATCTCGAACTCGCCACCACAGTACAGAGGAGCGATACTGCTGGGGCGGGGGGCGGGTGGTGACGCAACAGGGGTCAGGGTTTGGGTGTGTGAGGGGTTTGGGCAAGGTGCAAAGAATGCAGCCACACTCGGTACAACCCTGCTTCACCTCCAACTGCACAAACACACAACCAACATTAGAAATATTACAATAACTACAATAT
>NC_132885.1:41640462-41657962 GCF_030463535.1 Salminus brasiliensis | reverse complement strand
GTGTTATACATGCAAGTACATATACTATTTGGACAAAAGTATTTGGACAAACCTCTTAATCACTGAATTCAGGTGTTTCATTCAGTCACATTGCCACAGGAGTATGTATATGCCCTGAAAATGCCTCTCTTGCTCACACACACACACACACACACTCTTCGAGACATGTTATGATCGTGATGGTTGAAAGCTATATGGTCGGCTCCATCTACAGACTCTTCAATATGAACACAGGCTGCCTCTTTAAGTTTCCCCAGCAGGCATGATAGACACTGGCATAGGGAAGTGTGTGTGTATGTGTGTGTGAGAGCATGCAGTGAGCATCTCCATGTGACAAGACAACTAAATAACAAAGTGGATTATAACTGTCTCATACAGACTGCGCTCTATACCAGGATCACAGGCATTCAGAAGTCATCAGTCCTGATATCTCCCTGCGACACACCACTCAGAGAGACAGGTCTGAGCTATTCAGCTGTACACAGCCTCAGCACGGATTTGGAAGTGTGTGTGTGCGTGTGTGTGTGTGTGTTTGTGTGCATATACTGTAAGGCCCCTCTCAATATGAGTTAGTCATTTGAGAACTAGTGTGTAGAGGGGAAGAAAAGCCAGATTTAACCTCAAGGTACACACACATACACACACACATGCACACACACATACACACACACACCCTGACCTGCGTTCTAAATGTGCTCTGGCTTATGTAAGGCTATGAGGAGATTATGGCAGTGAAGCCTTCGAAATGTGACTCATTCACTCTCCAACAAATGCCAAGCATCCAGAGAGAGAGAGAGAGAGAGAGAGAGAGAGAGAGAGGGATAGAGAGAGAGATCTAATCTTGATCAAAATGGATTAGATCACATCTACCTACACGGGTGAGATCAAACTACTATTAAAAAATGGACAGGTCAAGTCCTGGAATGTGATTGGTGGATGAGCCTCAGCCCATATATATATATATATATATATATATATATAATACCCAGTTGGCACCATGCCTAATGCCATGTGATATGATATGATATGAGAGGAGGGGTATAAAGCCCCCCAGCATTGAGCTGTGGAGCAGTGGGAGCCTGACCTCATTAGCACTATTGTTGCTGAATGCAATCAAACCCTCACTGCAATGCTCCTCCAAAAGTCCTCGAAAGTCTTCTTCTCTAGACAGACTCCAACTGTTACTCCAACAAAAGCAGGATCAACTCTTTTAATACCCTTGATTTCAGAAGAATATACACATACACACAAACCTAGACATAAGCAAAATATATATATATTTTGCTTATGTCTAGGTTTGTGTGTATGTGTATATTAGCTCACCACTGTAGGTTCACTGGCTGGACAGTAAATCAAATGACTATATTTATGATTTATGTTGTCGTCATAGCGACCGACATCTGGTTCCATTCTCCACCACTCTAAAGAAATGTGAACTGGTAAGTTTCTCTTGAAATGAACCACGAGTTTACACAGAACCTTCGCTCTGAGTGACCGTTCTCAAGCAGTAAGCTGTTCCCCTTTAAGAGTTAAGAGCTGGATGTAGTTCGAGCTTGGTTTGTCGAACTGGTTTGAAACCCTGTTCTCGAGTAGCCTAGCTGCCACAGTCTGGAGTCTACGACACCCTCACTCCCTCACTCCCTCCCTCCAGCACTGCGGCCTCCATCCACACACACACACACACACACACACACACACACACACACACAATATCCCATTCAGAGCAGAATTCTAGTTCACAGAAAAAGATGAACTAGTCTGGACGTGCTCACGAGACAGGAGAAATAAATGAAGCCACTGTCTGTGAACCTCTCTCTCTCTCTCTCTCTCTCTCTCTCTCTCTCTCTCCAGCTTTCTCTCCGACTCTCTCTCTTCTTCCTTTCCACCCCCTCCCGCTCCCTCTCTTTCTGGTTCTGAGGTCATTAGCAGGGCTAAACCCTGTGTGTGTTGGGATCAGTGCATGAGACTGAAGGTTAAGCGGAGAGGTGAAGAGAGAGAGAGAGAGAGAGAGAGAGAGAGAGAGAGAGCTGAGGTCAGTGAATGAATCAATCTTCCTCTTTATGCCTCTTCTCTGTCACTCTGCCCACATCCTCCCATCCTTTCTTTCCTCTCTCCGTCCCATTTATCCAGCCACCCATCCCTCCCTTTATCACACACACCTGAAAAGGCAATCAGGGAGGTCTCAGCTTCTGGGGGTATTGATTGAAGACAGTGTGTGTGTGTGTGTGTGTGTGTGTGTGTGTGTGCGTGTGCGTGTGCGTGTGTGTGTGACAGACAATGTGATTTGTGAGCATCCTGTGCAGGTATATTGTTCCATATGATCACATATGACCGGTCACAGATGATTATAGGTGACTAATAATGAGTCACCTTTACTTCCATTAGGGTGGTTGTAACTTCAGGCTCCTGCAGATGGCGCTGCACAAAGATGATGGGGCTATAAACTGCTCTATTTATTTATATTCAGTATATATATCCAACAAAAGCAGGATCAGCTCTTTTTAACATCCTTGATTTCGGAAGAAACAAGAAATGAATGAGCAGGTGTCCCAATACTTTTGTCAATCTAGTGTAAATGCACTGAATGAAAGGTTACCTGTGTTTGCGCACTTTAAGAACGCCTCTTATTTTTAAAACCTGGGTAAAATGTGGATATGCATGATATGAGCTCTTCAAAATCCAGAGAAAAGGTAACGGTAATCCGGAGCAGTTATAGAAATGTAAGCAGATTAGAGGCACTTGTTGGAAAATAAGCTGATTAGTTCTGGGATTACATGCAAATGTTTTAAGCGCTAGATCAGCTCAGGCTCCGGGCTCCGGGCTCCGGGCTCCGGGCTCCGGGCTCGGGGCTCCAGGCTCAGGGGTTCGGGGCTCGGGGCTTGGGGCTCCGGACTCATCCTCATCGAAAGAGAAGAATCAGAAAGGCGTCGGGGGGGAAGCAAGGCGCTGGCGGTGAGCGCCTTTCATTTTTTTAGCATAGGGCCTCCAGAAGCACGCCACTACAAAGGACTATCATCTGAGCGCATTACCGAATCCGGGTAATCCTCCAGCTCGCTGATCTCCATATGAATCATCTTCAGCCTTAAGGTCCAAGTGATGCTCCATCTACTGCCACACTTGAACTGAAAATACAGCATCTTCATAACCCACAGTACATCCTCTTTCTAGCTATACTCTATTACAGGGACCCAAATGGGCTTCCTAAATGGGCCACTACTAGATATAAGGGTGAAGGACTGCTGTGAAGATTTGATTGCTTTCAGCAATAAGAGCCAAGGATGCCAGGATGATCCACTTGATCCATCCACCAACTCCCCAACTCATCCTAAAATTATTGGATGGCGCACCATCCATCGTAGGCATGGAGCCAATAGGGTCATGATGTTGATCTGCTCCAGAGAGTCCTATTCTATTGGCAGTACTTCCTCTACAGGGACTAGACAAGCTGTGTGTGCATTTGCACATCTGTGCCAGCAATGGGTGCAGCTTCAAATAGCCGAATGCATTCATTAGAAGGGGTGTCCACAAATATTTGGACATTTGTATATATGTATATATACATTTATGTACATATGTATGTCCAAATATTTGTGGACACCACTTCTAATGAATGCATTCGGCTATTTGAAGCTCCACCCATATATATATATATATATGGACACACACACACACACACTATGTGTCCAAATGTTTGTGGACACATCATCTACTGAACGCTCTTTCTATATGTATAATACATATAATACAATTATACATACAATTATGCGTTACCCAAGGCTGATTTCTGTGTGAAACCGCACCGTAAGCTTCACGCCAGGCCGGCGGGGCAGGGAGCGTCCTTATGTCTGAAAGAATTTGATTTCTTCAAACGACTCTCTGAACTGACCGCTCTGGCTTATTGCCTCTCTTTCTCTCTCTATGATGCAATGGCGTCCTTGCCTTTACAATAGCATGCTGCACTTCTCTTCCTTTCTGCACACAAAGAGAGCGAGAAAGAGAGAGAGAGAGGAAGCGAGAGAGAGAGAGAGAGAGAGAGAGAGAGAGAGAGAGAGAGAGAGAGTGCTTTTGAAGAAGCCAAGGCCGGAGCGCTGCTGGGAATAATGCAGGAAAGCACTCGAGAGAGAACGAGAAGAAAAACACATACAAATGACAAGCGAAACGCTGCTAACACGAGGAGCATGAGCAGACGGGCTGAGAAGACACACACACACACACACACACACACACACAGACCCAACTGACCCTTCTGCTTTGTTGTTATTATTAGCAGTGACCCCTTTTCTTTCTTTACATGACACCATAACCCCTATGGTAAACAGCTCCAGATACACAAACTCTCATGTAAAAATAAGGAAGCGCTGGAGGACGCGTGTCGGAGACCAGATAAGTCCGGGTTCTAAGGTTCTAATCCTCGGCTAAAAAGTCATCTAAGCAATCGAACCCTGACTCTCGAACCCCCCGACTCTCTCTGCTGCTTCACTAAATGTTTAATCCCTGGTGATGCCACAGCCATCCGTCAGTGACTAGAAGTCTCAGAGAGCATAACTGTCCTCCATCTTCCTCTCTCTCTCTCTCTCTCTCTCTCTGGGTGAGTAGGATGGTCCTCCCCAGGCCCCCCCTCCCCACTTCCCGCATCACTCAGCACAGGCGGCAGTTAGATGACGTAGCAGAATTAGCAGTTAGCGTTCCCCTCCAAGCGTGATGAGCTCAGGTGGTGTTGTGTTAGCGGCAGTTTAAGGTGTGCTATGCTTCAGTCATATTATCAGAACATTATGACCACCTACCTAATAGTGGGAATAACTACTAACCTTGGCTCGGATGATGCTAGCGAGGCGTCGTGGTATGGACTGACTGTATTGGGTGAGGTAAGGTGGTCATTACCCACTATTGGGTATTCCCACTATTGCTACCAGCCAATTATCAGGCCTCCATGCCTCCTTTGCCCATGACAATGGTTTTGCCATTCTCTGCTACAACTGACTGGTGTGCTCGCTTATTTATACAAGCACCAAACCCTGTATGACTGAGTGTATAATCTATAATTATTATTATTATTATTATTATTATTATTACTTAGGAGACCTGAACAGAACCACCCTAAAGTTTAAAAAGTTTAGTTTAGGTTTAGGCCCATATTTCCTTATATGGGCTCCACAAGTGTGTGTGTGTGTGTGTGCGTGTTTTCCCATTGCAATCATAAAACCTTCATTAATCTAATTAGTGACCATCAATCATCTTAAGTCAAATCTAATTAATCTCTCTGCTAGGTTAGCCCTGGCCTCAGCCTAGTTGCCATATATGGACCGTACAGACTTTAACCGTGTGTATAAAGTATGTCAAAACCTGAGGAACCGCTGAGCTTTCCGTGACACGGGGCCTTTAATGACGAGCGGAAAACAGGAGCTCAATTAATAGGGTAAAGTGAGCCGGTCGAGAGAGGCAGGGACAGAGAGGGGAAATAAATGAGTGCAGACAGATGAGATGGGAGCATCACTGTAAGTGAAAAGACCAGAGCTAAAGCTCAACCTCATTCAGTGTCACTCACACACACACACTGTGTGTAAGTATGTGTGTGTGTGTGTGTGTGTGTGTGTGTGTGTCTCTTGCCCCATCATTCTGACATTAACTAGACACAGGCTGCAGTGAACTCAGTACGTGCCGTGCCTGACAATAAAATCAGCTCTCTCTCTCTCACTCACACACACACACACACATGCATACACACAGAGAGAGAGGGTATATGGACGCATGTGCATAGGTGTGTGTGTGTGTCTGTGTGTGTGTGTGTGTGTGTGGCGAGAGGTTGCAGAAAGGCTTTCCAAACTCCGCCCAATGCGGCTTTATCTCTCTCACCTGCACTCGTCTACCAGCCCACCTCGCTTCACCACATCCACCCTCTGCCTGCCCCCCCCTCCTCTCTCTCTCTGCCCCACTTCTCTCCTCAATCCCTATCTCTCTCTCTCGTCCTATCTTTCCCTCTATCTCTCTTGCTCATCCTCCTCTGTTTGGCCCCTTTCATCTCTCCCTCTCTCTCCCTCTCTCTCTCTATTTCCACTGGAGCGCACTGATGGGAAGTGACTGCCCATCACAGAGAGGAATTCTATTACCTCACACACACACACACACACCAACTCACACATGTACACAGACAGAGAAACTCAAACAAACACTTGGAGAAGCAGACTACAATTACTTGTACAGAAACTCTCTCTCTCTCTCTCTCTCTCTCTCTCTCTCTCTCTCTCTCTCTCACACACACACACACACACACACAAATCTATTACCCGCCTCCTATTGAAAAGCAATCCATTCTTCAGTCAGCACTGCGATAGGAACTACATCACCCACATACACAGGACACCCTGATCTGACGCTGCAGTCGAAGTCAGGAGCGCGCACACACACACACACACACACACACACACACACACACACAAGAAAATCGCTGTGTAATGCTCACCACAGTCAGTCAGTCTGGTTTCCTTATCATTAGATCCAAGCAGGTTTGATTCCCATCACTGATCACAACTTAAAGGGCCCATATGCTACATTGTTCATATATTTTATATTTTCCATGAGCGCCACCCGTGGCCTGTGAAGACGTGTGTGCTTGTACCACAGAGTAACTCACACTCAATAATATACACTAGGATTGATGCCTGAATAACAAAGCTGCAGTTATAGACATTAAAGAGACAGTGCAGTATTTCAGAGCGATCATTAAAGGGCCAATACCTGACCCTTTAAGCTCCACTAAGGCACCTCAAAGGCACCTCTATTCTACTGACAGTAGAATAGACTATGTGTGTGTGTGTGTGCATGCATTTGCACATCTGTGCAGGCAGTCGAATGCATTCAGTACAAGGGGTGTCCACAAACATTTGGACACACAGTGTCAGAGGGTCTAGCCTGGAAGGCGCCGGACCATGCTAAATGGGCGGGGCTGAACTGCTGTAGGCTGAATGGAGGGGTATAAAGCAGATTTGTTTTTGTGGTTGTGACATCACAACAAAAGCTCTGCAGTGTTGACACACACTACATCAAAGAGTTCTGTGTGGAAAGAGGAGGGGCTTGTTTTCCTGAATCCAGCTGCTGTACGGTTGTGTAGGATGGGCTGGGCGTGCTGAGAGCTGGGCTCTGGGGGATGAAGTGCTCCTTTAGCTGCTTTGATTGCTCTGGTGTGATGTAGCATGCTTTGAGTTACTCTCTCTCTCACTCGCTCTTGCTCTCTCTCTTTTGCTCTCTCGCTCTCTCTTATCTCTCCACAATGAGGCTCTGTAATTTGATTGGGTTTGATATGGCTTGATTTAGCTGAGAGGTTTTGATCCTTTGTCTTCATCGGAGCAGCGAGTGCTAGCAGCTCACTGGCTGTCCTTATGAACCCTAAAAAAAGTCTGCATATTGCCACACACACACACACACTAGCATAAGCTGTCACACACACACACACACACACACACACACACACACACACACACACACACGCACACATCACTATCTAAACTCTGTATCTGTCTATAGGAGTGATTTGCAGACAGTTCGTACACAGAGTTGCCAGAGGAGCTGGCAATCAATACTGCAGTGTGAATGTTTAACTTGGGCATTTCAGATCGATACACAGCGCTGAACAAGGACTAAATATACCGCTCTACTGAGAGAGAGAGCGAGCGAGAGAGAGAGAGAGAGAGAGACATCTGAGACAGATATGGTATCAATATGTAACACTAACGTATCCTATATATATATATATATATATATATATATATATATATATATAGTCAGGTGTCCCATTCAGCCACAGGTGCCCAAAATCCAGCCCCTAGCCCTGCAGTCTGTCTTTCTTCCACACATCAGTGAAAGAACGGGAGGTTCTGAAGAGCTCACTGAACTCCAGCGTGGTTCTGTATGTAATAGGAGACTCCGCTGCACCAACAACAACAAGTCAGCTGGTGAAATTTCCTCCCTCCTTTCCTTCCTCCATCAGCTGTGAGTGGTGTTATTATTGAACAGTGGAAGAGTTTAGGAGGAACAGCTCACAGAGAGCAGCTCAGCCACCGAGTGTCTGTCAGACCACGTAAAGTTACAGAGCGGGGTCAGGGCCGAGTGCTGAGCTCAGATGCAGAGTGCAGAAAGCCTCCAACTGACTCAGTAACTGCAGCAGAGCTCCAGACCTGCCGCTGCTGTTAGGGCTGCAGAGCAAAGGGGGCCAGCTCCAGATTAATAAAGCCTATGGGTTTAGAATGGGACGTCATATAAAAGCTGCTGTAGGTGGAATGTGTAGGTGTCCCAATACTTTTGTCCACATGGCAAGTGGTACAGAGCAATCAACGCCTTCCATCATCTACAGTCCATGCCATGACGTCTCGCTGGTGTCTCCTGAGCTACAGGTAGTTATTCCCACTATTAGATAGCTGGTCATTATATATATGTATATACAGGGGCAGTGGTGGCTCAGCAAAGGCAAGGCCCTTTACCCTCTCTGCACCCCGGGTGCTGGAGTTGGCTGCCCACCACTCTGGGTGTGTGTGTGCTCACTGCCCCTAGTTCACTAGTGTGTGTTCACTACCACAGATGGGTTAAATGTGGAGGACACATTTCTATTTATGTGTAATAATAATATGTAATAATAATAATAATAAAATATAGCAATAACAATAATACATATATTCTATATAGGATACATACACAGGTATACTCATAGGCTATACAGACACTATCCCTGAACACACAAACTGTCCTTCAATGCTCCATAAGCATCACCTTGACCTGAGTCCCGACCCCCACGTTTCCCTCACCTCTAATGGGGTCACAACCCCGTCCATTATGTCCCATCATCCAGAGCCGGATGAGCCTGTGTGCAAATGTACTGTACTGAGCACCACTGATTTACAGATAAAGGCCAGAGAACCGCATAGAGCATGAAATCAGACACATGATCAACTTCCTGTAGCTATACTAAGCACACACACACACACACACACACACACAGAAGAAGAAGCCATAGAGCCACAAAAACCCACACATTTACATCCTGTGTATCCACCCATTCAGCCTACAACTCCGCCCACTGCTCACCCTGAAGCTATAAGCTGTATTTTTAGCCTGGACTGCTATATTTAGATACAGATCAGCCAATCAGAACAGAGCTCATTTACATATATCAGTCTTAAAGGCACTTCAAGCTTCAGAGTGACATCACAACCACGAGCACATGCACGTATACAGGCTTATTCAGCCTGTAGCAGTCAGTGTAGTGATTCAACGTGGACTGCTTTTTCGAACGCGGTACAGTCCAGAACAGCCAATCAGAAAAGAGCTCATTTGCATGTATCTTTTTTTTTTTTTTTAAGTGGTGTAGGATGAAATTATGATGTTTTAGTGCATATACATACACATACATCATAAGTGGACCTAAAGGAAGCAAACAAACAAACAAACAAACAAACAAAAATACAAATGTAGCATATGGCCCCTTTAAAGAGCCGAGCATCAAAAGGCTATTTTGGGAAGTAAAGTGTTTGTTCAGAAAGATTAAAGGACTATTAAAGTACAGGGTTTATTGAATTGTCATCATAGTCACTCTCTCTCTCACTCTCTCTCTCTCACTCTCTTGCTTGCTCGCTCGCTCGGTGCTGGGCCGCAGGGAGGCGTCTAAGTGTGAAAGAACAGGACAGCCTTGTTTTCCTACCTCATGCCGGACTCCACCTCCCTCACACAGGCCACATCTTTCTGTACGGAGGCCCAGGCGGGACACAGAGCGCATGGGGTGAATTCAAAGCCCTGCAGAGGGAAAACCTTCAGGAAAAGGATACATTCGCACTCCTCCGGAGCGAGAGCCGATGGCCAGGATCTTCTGCACGGGATCGAACGCCAGAGTGGTGGGCTGGTAAGGGAAGCCATGACGCACAGTCTGCAAAGAGAGAGAGAGAGAGAGAGAGAGAGCAGATTCAGTGTGTTTACAGGCTTTAAACATGGTGGAGGTAGTTTCATCAATAGCTCACAGTGAGAGCTAGCCAGGCTACAGTACAGCCTCCAAACATGGTGGAGGTAGTTTCATCATCAACAGCTCACAGTGAGAGCTAGCCAGGCTACAGTACAGCCTCCAAACATGGTGGAGGTAGTTTCATCATCAACAGCTCACAGTGAGAGCTAGCCAGGGTAAAGCACAGCTTCCAAACATGGTGGAGGTAGTTTCATCATCAACAGCTCACAGTGAGAGCTAGCCAGGCTACAGTACAGCCTCCAAACATGGTGGAGGTAGTTTCTTCAACATCACAGTGAGAGCTAGACCACACTTAAATTAATTTCTAATAAATTAGAAAGGGGTGGTGCTACACAGATGTATGCTGACCAGAAATGGGGTTTCCATCATCTGGGCCCTTTAAAGTCCTTGGGGAGTTCTGGTTGCAGTCCGGTTGATGGTGCTGAAACTGAGTCAGGTTCATTAGTTGAATCCACGGCTTCTTTAATGTCTTTTTCCCATGAATTCTCAGAGACTGGTTCCAGTGGGCGCCAGTTAATTTGCCTGCACTGAAACCATTCCAGCAAGTGATCTGCTCACCAAAGCAATCGCTTGGCTCCGGCGCTATGAAGCACTGTCTGCCGCAGCTTCTAATTTGCCACATCAGAAATGGACAATTAACACGGAGTGCTGGGAATGTGAGGAGCAGGTCAGCGGTGGGGAGAGCTTTTATAAGACCTTGTCCACGTGTCTGAAAACACAGACAGCGTGGCATCAGCCTGAGTGCGGTCAGTGCTGATTCACTGTGTTGATACGGCTGATGACCAGCGGGGTGACTGTGGTGGTCCCGCTGCTCCACATCATTAGTGCGGTTCTACTGGCTGAAATCCCCCCATTGTTTACCTGAGTGGCAGACATGAGTGTCTCATAGCTGTGAGGCTGATGAGCCAGGTTAGGAGTGGTTAACAGCTCGCTGAGAAACAAGAGATCTCAAATGTACAATTTCGAAACGTTTGTTTAAAATGTGCCGTAATCCAGTAACTGTGCTGAGATCTGTTTTATGCAGCTATTATAACGATATGAATTCCACACAGAACAGGATAACCAACTTTACCACCCAGAAAACGACAGGTGGCATGGCCACACAAGTTATTCATTGATATAACTACTGAAAACTGAATAAAATGCTATAACTTCTTAAAGAATGTTATAACCTCTGTAAGGCGTGTCATGGCTACTAAAAATGTTATAAATACAGTAATGTCATGACTGCTGAAAGCATATTCCATTAAATGCCATAACTACTGAAAGCATATTATAACTACTGAAAATGTCATAATTACTGAAAATATGACATAACTATTAAAAACATCATAACTACTGAAAACCTCATTACAACTGAAAATGTTGTAACTATTGACAGCATAACATAATAATCATGAAATAATGTAATGACTGCTGAAAGTATATTCTATTGAATGTCATAACTACTGAAAACTACTGAAAATGTCGTAACTACTGAAACCGTATAACTACTGAAAACATCATTGCTACTAAAATTGCCGTAACTACTACGTACTAAAAGCATATCATACATTCTACAATGTCATAACTACTGAAAACATGTTATAACTACTGAAACCTTATAACTATTGAAAACCTTGTAACTACTGAAAACATCATCGCCACTGAAAATGTTGTAACTACTCAAACCGTATAACTACTGAAAACATCATCACTACTGAAAATGTTGTTACTACTAAAAGCATATCATAAATTCTACAATGTCATAACTACTGAAAACATGTTATAACTACTGAAACCTTATAACTATTGAAAACCTTATAACTACTGAAAACATCATCACTACTGAAAATGTCATAACTCCTGAAAACATGTTATACCTACTGAAAAAATCATAACTACTAAACTTTATAACTACTGAAAACATCATTGCTACTGAAAATGTTGTTACTACTAAAAGCATATCATAAATTCTACAATGTCATAACTACTGAAAACATGTTATAACTACTGAAAAAATCATAACTACTAAAACCTTATAACTACTGAAAACATCATTGCTACTGAAAATGTCATAACTACTGAAAGCATATCATAAACTACAATATCATAATATACTATATACCATAATATATAATATACTAATATACCATAAAACATGTTTTACCTACTGAACATGTTACAACTACAGATAGCATGTTGTATCACTGTATATCAGTGTATGAGAACATCTGTGCTACATCTGTGCTACATGTATCTGTAACATGTAGCAGAACATGTGGCTGAGGTCTCAGCCTGCAGTTACAAGGAGCTGTCCTCTCTAAGTGGTGCTGAACGCCTGAGTGGAGCTGTCCCCTGCATGTGGTTCTGAAATGCTAGGGCGGCACTGTTCACTGCGACTGGTTCTGAAATGTGTGAACGGGTGCTGTCCACTCTGACTGGTGCTGAAAGCGAACACGCAGGAGCTGTCCACAGCTCGCCATGCCCTGAAGGGAGAGTGGCTGGGAGCAGTCCGCTACAGATGGTGCTGAAATCCATCACACATGGGGCTTTAGGACTGTGACGCAAATTGTGACATTGTCAAAAGAGCTTAGTGCTCAGTGCTGATTGGACCACTGATGCAATGCCTGCGTTACTGGAAGCAGAATGGACACAGACATACAAAGATAATGCTGATAGCTGCAAACACACACACACACACACACACACACACACTGTATGCTTAATCTATCTAGTGAATATTAATAGATGTCAATGCTGAGTGGTACAGACATACTCATATACATCACAGATACTGATCAATATATATATATAGTATTTTACAAATATTGATAATTCATTCTCACAGATACAGTATAATCAACTCACTGTATCAATGAATTATTATTGATACTTGAGTAATAAATACATAACTAATTAATAATTATTTAAATGTGTGTACCACAGAAATATTGCATTTAATTAAATTTAATTGAACACTGTATATAAATACACTATATGGACAAAAGTTATGGGACACCTGCTCATTGTGCATTGTTCTGAAATCAAGGGTATTAAAAAGTGCCACCCATCACATTCTCCCCAACTCCCCAACTCATCCCATCCAAAAGTACTGGATGGAGCTCCACCACCATCATTCCAGAGAACACAGTTCTTTCACTGCTCCACAGCTCCTCAATGCTGGGGGGCTTTATACCCCTCTACTAGCCCACGCCTGGCGTTAGACAGCATGGAGCCAATAGGGTCATGATGTGGATCTGCTCCAGAGAGTCCTATTCTACTGGCAGTACTGCTTCTCTACAGGGACTAGACAAGCTGTGTGTGTGTGTGTGTGCATTTGAACATCTGTGTAAAAGTAGCTGAATGCTGAATTAGACCATTTGGACCCATAGTGTATCTGATGTCGTTGATATTTGAGTAAATGCTGGTTCATAAAGCAATGTTTCATTGAAATCAGCCTTTATTTACCCCTCTCTCTCTCCCTCTCTCTCTCCCTCTCTCCCTCTCTCCCTCTCTCTGCTTTATTTGGCTGCATTACGGAGCTCCATTCATTAATAATTCACTGCTTGGGAGCAGGAGGAGGAGGAGGAGGAAGAGCAGGAGGAGGAGGGGGGGGATGAATGAGGGAGATGAGGAGATGGTAACCCCCCCCCCACCCAAAAAAAAAGAGAGAGACACAGTGAGAAAAAGAAACACCCATCACTGACCAGCAGCCTTGCCTTGCCTCGCCTAAGCTGGAGTGGACAGACGGACAGACACTTTCATTCAGGAAGAGTGTGTGTGTGTGTGTGTGTGTGTGTGTGTGCTGGATGAGTGCCAGCTATACGTCTGCATGGGTGTGGTTCCCTGCTCGCTGTGAGTGTGTGTGTGTGTGTGTCCTCTCTATTAATCACACTTGCGGTAATGAAAGACTGAGTCTAAAGATTTTCATTCACAGCACAGCTTTATTACCCACTATTAAAAAACACCCACCAAAGCCACGCCCACTCCCTCCCTCCCTCTCCCTCTCCCTCTCTCTCTCTCTCTGTCTCTCTCTCAATCTCTATTAACACCTACCACTCCATCACCCTTTTATCAATCCTCTTTGTACCTCACGCTCTGCTGCATCTTCTCTTATCACTTTACCACCAACTCTCTCTCTCTCTCTCTCTCTCTCTCTCTCTCTCTCTCTCTCTCTCTCCATTTCCAGTGCAAACTCATGATCCCTCTCTCGTTCCCTCCCCATCACAATTATCTCAGTTTCCCTACCTCTCATCTTCTCCCTCTATCTAAACCTAACTTTCAGTGTATTCGGTGTGATCAGAACATCTGAACCTGATCAGAACATCTAAACCCGAGCAGAACATCTGAACCCGAGTAGAACATCTAAACCCGAGCAGAACATCTGAACCTGAACAGAACATCTAAACCCGAGCAGAACATCTAAACCCGAGCAGAACATCTGAACCTGAACAGAACATCTAAACCCGAGCAGAACATCTAAACCCGAGCAGAACATCTGAACCTGAACAGAACATCTAAACCCGAGCAGAACATCTAAACCCGAGCAGAACATCTGAACCTGAACAGAACATCTAAACCCGAGCAGAACATCTAAACCCGAGCAGAACATCTAAACCCGAGCAGAACATCTGAACCTGAACAGAACATCTAAACCCGAGCAGAACATCTAAACCCGAGCAGAACATCTGAACCTGAATAGAACATCTAAACCCGAGCAGAACATCTAAACCCGAACAGAACATCTGAACCCGAGCAGAACATCTGAACCTGAACAAAACATCTAAATCTGATCAGAACATCTAAACCCGAGCAGAACATCTGAACCTATCATAATTAGACTTATAAGGAAACTGAATCTGGATTTTTCTTCTCGCTTTCTTGCTCTCATTTACACACACACACACACACATACACACACACACACACACACACACACACACACACACAGCAGATGAGTAGCTCTATCAAAATTCTATCAGATATGACAAGATGTGATGCATATCCATGACAGGGACCAGGTGCACATGAGCCCTCCAGTGTGTGTGTGTGTGTGTGTGTGTGTGTGTGTTGGTATTTTTGTTTTGTCTCACTCATTTGCAATTTTATAACACAAGCATACCCTGCTGTACCACCAGCTCACAGTGCAGCAAACACCATACTCTCTCTCTCTGTCTCTCTCTCATTCTGTCTCTCTCTCTCTCTCTCTCTCTCTCTCCTCATTAGAATAATGAGGATCATTGCTGGTATTTTGGGAGGCTCACTGATATTCAGCAGAGCTCACCTGTAGAGCTCTAAAGGGCCAGGTCATTAACATTACATGCGGAATGTGGCAGCTTCCGGACCTCCTGTGTGTGTGTGTGTGTGTTATGTGCCCCTTTGTTAATTTACAGAGGAGAAATAAAATATTAAAGTCCCGATCTCATAGGGGTATACTGGAGCATAGTGCTTTGGACCCTGATAATTGCCAGTTGTGCTGTAATTTGTAGAGTCACATGGTACAAATGAATTGTGTGTTAATATTACTTACAGATGCTTACCGATCACACCTGCGCTCTCAATAAGCTCACATTCGCTCAGGGTAAAAAACACAGCGCATCCAACAAGAACAAAACCATGGTTCATCTTTTACTCAGCAATAAAAACACGGTAGCTCCCATTGATCCATTTTACTGTGATCATCACGAACATGCAGGCACTATTTTAACCGACCGCCGGAGTTCGGCTCAAACTGTCTGTTTCTATTCCACTATTGGAACGTCCACTAATGCTTAGACCCCGACATGTGTTATGTATATACAAGCATAGTTTGAGCTTGGACCCTGACAATTGCCATTTGTGCTGTAATGTATAGATTAGGTGGGAAACTCCAGTTTGAGGCTTTTTCCCAAGTTATTGTAAACCGAGGCCATTCGAAAACATCACTTGTGTTAGCGATGCAAAGCGGCGGATAGTGACATGTTTAGTGCTTGGACCCCAAGAATTGCCATTCGTGCTGTAATTCCTCACCCAACAATGAATATAAATAGAGGCCGTTCTAAAAACTCTGTCCATTATTTGTGTTATACTGTATACAAAAAAAGCGTATACTAGTATAGTGCTTGGACCCCGATAATTGCCATTTGTGCTGTAATTTGTACAGGATCACATGTGGTCCTGCTGTGTGCATTCTCAACCCCCCCACTGTAAATACCGTCAAAGCAATTGCTCAGTGCCACTGTGACACCAGTGCTTTCACCAGTTAAATGCTGTAATTGTGTCTGAAAGCGTACGACACATTTGAACCGTCCTCACTGTGGAGAGAATGAAGTCGGGTGTTAACATTCCAGTATTTGGCTCATGTTTTGTTCTCAGTGAAAACACATCACAATGAGGAACCCCCCGGACCAGCGATGCTAATGCTGTTCCAGCCGCGAGGGCCACAACCCTACATAAGAACTTGATTTTTTCATTCGGGTCACAAACTACTGTTTGGAGAAAGCGAACACATGGATGGGAATCATGGAGGCAGAATCCCAGAAACAGAAAATATACTATGATATAACTACATTATATGACTTAAAACTCTTTCTGTTTCTGTTTAATATAAATAAATTAAGAACAGAAAAGTAAAAGAGAGAAAAGTAGGGTCAAATCTTACCACTTTTTCAGTAGATCGGTATATATGAATTCCTATACCTATACTCTATAAGCTGTGTAGTGCTTGGACCCCTTGTAATTGCCATTTTCAATGTGATTCGTAGATGGTTCCTAAGCTCTCACAGCAGTTATAGCAATTAGAAGTCAAAGTACTACCTGATTGTTTTGATTGGTAACAATGAGGTGCATTCAGCACAACAGCAACCTACAAGCGACACCCTAGATACCACCTAAAATCAAATATCACATATGGCATAGCATGGCAACAGCAAGCACCTAGCTAAACCCTTGCAACCACTTAGAACACCAGACCACAACCACCTAGCACCCCATAGCATCAACCTGGGATACCACAGCAACCACCTGGTAATACCCTGGAACAGCAAAACACACAGCACACACTGGGATACCATAGCAAGCACTTGGAACACCGCATCAACCATCTAGCACCCCTCGGCCACCACCTGGAAAAGCAAACAAAACACAACACACCCTATAACAACTACCAGGAATTCCATATCAAACACACTGCAATACCCCAGCAACCACTTAAAACACCACAACAACCACCTAGCATCCTTTTGTTTTTCAATCACCTGGAATACCGTAGCAACCACCTAACAACAGCCTTGCAACCATCTGGAACAGCAAACCCAACACTGCACACCCTGTATTGCACCTTGTATGACCCCAGCAACCACTGGAAACATCACAACATCCACCTAGCACACCATAACAACCACCTAGCAACCATTTTCTTCCACAAATACACATTTTAAATTTTCAATCAGTGGCATGCTTACACATAAAGGGGAACTTAAGGGGTCGATCAGGTCTTTATTGTGGTCCCGACCCCGGGGGTCAACGCATTTCATT
>NC_132885.1:41545462-41637962 GCF_030463535.1 Salminus brasiliensis | reverse complement strand
GAGAGTCCTATTCTATTCTGGCAGTACTTCTTCTCTACAGGGACTCTAGAGTACATCTTTGTCAGGAATGGGTGCAACTTAAAGTAGCCGAATGCACTCATTTAAAGGGGTGTCCACAAATATTTGGACACATATATATGTATATATGTGTCAGATGGTCCTTGAAAGAACTCCCAATCCTCCGACTGAGACGCAGTGCAGAAAGCTTCATTGTTTCATAATTTTGATTGCAGTCGCGACGGGATCGTTCATCATGCTGTCCTGATTTGCTGTGATTAATGTGTGACACTGAGCCGAATTCTCATTAAACCCATTAAACTGGGATGCTCTTAAAGGGCCCATATCACAGACACTACGCTGTAATGCAGTATCGGAATAGTGTTACGGTACCATTCCCTCTCCACCAGACCATGCAGTTCATATGGGAAATCGAACCTACAAAACCAGCCCATTTTAATTGAAAAGAACGCATAACACCCCCCGTACTCTCTCTCTCTCTCTCTCTCACACACACACACACACACACTAGTGCCAATGCATAAAAGGCCTCCAGTCTGAACTGATCAACAATTCCCTTGATTTGAGAAGAATACCAAAAATAGCAGGCTGAAATAAAAAGAAAGAGAGAGAGAGAGAGAGAGAGAGAGAGAGAGAGAGAAATCAGACCTGATGAAATGAGGTAATGTTAGTGGGTCAATAACTGTGCCATCGCCCCACTGGAGCCACACATGAGGGCTCAGCCCACTTTATAAAAGCAGATCCAGCACCGACTGCCTCAGGACTGTATGAAGCATGTAGACCAGGGGTGTAGGGAAACATCGATATACCAATACATATCAAAGTATCGCGATATATTAGGTCTATCAATACTGTATCAATTCTCAAAACCACAGTATTGATTATTTATTTAAAAGTTTACATGGAAAGATTGGCGGCAGACAGTGGTTCACTTAGTGTTGTGTTTAAACCCCGGCCACTAGAGGGCAACATTGTACTCGTTCTTCAGTTTTCAATGTTCTGACTGAATGAACAGTCAAATTTGATATTTTCGATATTTGAGTTTTCCTAAAATGTTATCGCCATGGTTACAGTATCGCAATGTACCGCTATATCGTGATCCATATGATCCAATGTACCCTGTATCGTGATCCATATCGCATCAAGTACAGGTCAGGTTCTTGCCCATGCACAGCCCATAGCGCCAACACTTTTCTTCTCAAATCAAAGCCATTAGCCGGGAGTTTGCCCGCCTTTCCTGCAGTAACAGCTTCTATTCTTCTGGGAAGGCTTCACACTAGATGTCAGAATTTGATTGAATTCAGCACCCATAAAAGATCTATCCTCAGATGTCGGATGGTCAGTTCTGCCAATCCAACTGAACCCAAAGATGTTGCACGGTGGAGAACGCAGTTCTGATTGGGCTGTGAACTTCTAGCCCAAGCTTGGCATTGGGCACGATATCCAGAGGCCTCATTCACACCTGGTACTGATATGCCAGTCCCCTGTGAGTCCTCAGCCCAAAGAGAGTTTGGCTTGGCGACGAGTTTGAGGCCACGAGTATCGCCTTCATCCAAGTTAGTAAGTTATCGTAGCGTCTTGCGGTTGTTACTGTTACTATGGGCAGTGCCGTGGCTGATGTGGCCAGTGCTTTGCTGTCCGGGACATATCGAGACACTTTGGCGTTTATATCTGGACACGTCTGGACACACTGAGCCCAATCCTGATAATGATAATGAGGCTGTTGTATATAGGTTTGGTCTGATCTATGCATTATGCATTACTATTCTTCGGAGCTCCTATCCCAATAAACACAAACAAACACATACTAAACAAAACAAACCACTGGATGCTTTAAAAGGCTGACGCAGGGCCGCTCTAGAGCCCTGAGCTGGTGGACCCGGAATTGCCGTAATTAAAAGCTTCCAGCAGGGAAAATACATTAAAGCCTCGCTCTGAGCTGCAATTATCAGCCAGAAGCTCCGACAAGAAAAGGTAGGCTCAGACTCCGAGGGGTGGCCGACAATGGCTCTCCAGTGTTTCACAAAAATTGCAGTCCACCAGTCCCACGGCAGATTCAGATTTCTCTGCAGTTCTGCGGAAAAAACAGCCGACAGACACACAGCAGTGGACATGAGGAACATGTATGTCCAAATGTTTGTGGACAGCACTTTTACTGAATGCATTTAGCTACTTTAAACTGCACACACAGACACCAATTCTAGCCCCCGTAGAGAAGAAGTACTGCCAAAAGAATAGGACTCTCTAGAGCAGAATAACATGATGAACCTATTGGCACCATGCTGCCTTATGCCAGGCGTGGGCTAGAGGGGTGTAAAGACCCCCCAGCATTAAGAAGCTGTGGAGCAGTGGAGGGACTGTGTTCTCTGGAATGATGGTGGTAGAGCTCCATCCAGTACTTTTGGGATGTGAGCTGGGGGGTTGGGGATGAGGTGGGTGGTGATGATGATCCACCCTACATCTTGACCTCCTGGAAGAGCCTTCAGAAGTAATCCTTTGCAAAGGTTTCCAAAGGAAGCACAAACTGTGGACTGTATCTGGAAAAGCACAACCTGTTGAGGCACTCGTGACACACACACACACACACACACACACACACGTGCACACATATCCACACCCACGCTGGCTTAGGTCTCACACAATAGCCCACTCCAATCAGTCCACTCAGACTCTGACTGTGTGGGTCGCTCAGTGAAGGCCGTTAGAGGGTGGAGAGAGAGAGAGAGAGGGCGAGAGAGGGCTCTTCATTTTCAGCTGATTACGTTTTCAGCGCTCACACTCACAGCTACGGCTTTCACCACACTCCACCACTGTACCTACACATCCTACACCCCTCACCTCCCCTCACAGCAGAGCAGAGAGCGAGAGAGAGAGAGAGAGAGAGAGAAGATAAAGAAAGGGGGAAAAAAAGAAAGAGAAAGGAACGTGTGTGTGTATGTGTGTATGTGTGTGTGTGTGTGTGTGTGTGTGTGTGTGTGTGTGTGCACGTGCCTCACTTCCTCCTCTTGACTGGTTTGGCAGGAAACTCATTATGACTCACACATGCGTCCACTTCACCAGGTCATTTTTCAAATCATGATGTCATCTCTCTCTCTCTCTCTCTCTCTCACACACACACACACACACTGTTCCTTAGAGCTGTGCTGAAAGGCAGTTCCTCCTGGCAGACTGATGGAGGATGTACAGTGTGTTCTGCAGGAGCGTCTAATGATCCCCGCTGCTGATCCTCTGATCCGGAACCCGATCATAACGACGATCCGCTTTCATCAACTCTCAACACAAACACACTGACACTCATCTCACACCACATCCACTACTATTGTCCCTTACGTCTACCCGGGTCTGCTCCTCTGTTCTCCACCCTGCTGCACTGCCTCACCAACTTCCAACTTTTCCCAAAAACTGGAAGAGTTTCCCGCTCTTTTTGAAATACAGGGGTATGATGTTATCTGTAAGCATGACAATTTATTGTTAAAAAACAAAAAGAGGAAAGAAAGAAATATAAAAAAGGAAGGAAGGATTGGAGCACGTAAGAAGGAAAATAAGACAAAGACAAAGAGAAAGAAATAAAAAAAAAAGAAAGTATTAAGAAAGAAAGGGAAAATTAAGGAAGAAAGAAAATACAAAGGGAAGTAAGGAAGAAAGAAAGACCAAAGGGAAGTAACAAAGTAAGAAAGACCAAAGGAAAAAAGGAAGAAAGAAAGACCAAAGGGAAGTAAGGAAGAAAGAAAGTACAAAGAGAAGTAAGGAAGAAAGAAAGATCAAAGGGAAGTAAGGAAGAAAGAAAGTACAAAGGGAAGTAAGGAAGAAAGAAAGAACAAAGGGACAGAAAGAAGAAAGAAAGACCAAAATGAAGTAAGGAAGAAAGAAAGACCAAAGGGAAGTAAGGAAGAAAGAAAGTACAAAGGGAAATACGGAAGAAAGAAAGACCAAAGGGAAGTAAGGAAGAAAGAAAGACCAAAGGGAAGTAAGGATAAAAGAAAGTACAAAGAGAAGTAAGGAAGAAAGAAAGATCAAAGAGAAGAAAGAAAGAAAGATCAAAGAGAAGAAAGAAAGAAAGAAAGAAATAAAGGGGAGGGCAATACTATAGGGCAGATGTCATGGCTGATTAGTGTACATCCACAGGCAGCAGACATAGAACATGTACTGTACAGAACATCTACTGCCCAGAAGATCTAGTGTCCAGCAGGTCCAGTGTCCAGATAGTCCAGTATCCAGAAGGTCCAGTATCCAGAAGGTCCACTGTGAGCTGGTTTCCTTCACTTTCACAGAACGGTTTTGTTCTACTCCGGCGTTCAGAAGTGGTGATTTACTGTGGAGGTGCAGCAGCCCTTTAACATCCACAGCAGGATTAAAGGGGCGGTCACAGCTGTACTGCACTTTTGCCTGGTTGCAGATGCATTTAGAGTTTTTCAGAGAGTGAGTGAGAGAGCAAGCGAGCGAGCGAGAGAGTGAGGGAGAGAGAGAGATGTCTCTGCGTTTCGGAGCTCATGAAACATGACAGCCCATGTCAAAGCCCATCTCTGAGGAATGTGATCATAACCACTGATGGCCTCAACTGTCCCTTCCTTGGGATATGAGCCATGTGAGCGCCCCAGCTCGGATTCTCAGGGCTGTTTACTGTTTTCGGGAACATAAGCACAAACAAACGTCACGAAGGGCCCTTTAAGTGGTTCTTAAGTGGACCCCTTTAACCATTTACACCCTGAAGGTCTACACTAGTTGTCCAAATATTTATGGACACCACAATTTTTCCACTTCCATTGAAAGGATGGCGCTTCATCCAGTACTTTTTGATAGGGTGAGTTGGGGACGATGAGGTGGGGTGGTGATCATCCTCCAACATCCTGACCTCAGTAACAATGCTCGTGTTGCCGAATGCAATCAAATCCTACTCAAAATCTAGTGGAAAGCCTTCTTCCTCTAGACAGTAGAGACAGCCACTCCAAGTTACTACCCTCGATTTCAGAAGAAACAACAATAGGCAATGAGACTGAAGTGTCCCAATACTTTTCTCCATATGGTGTGAATGTGGGCCTACACTTCATCAGCGATAGATGTTCATTTCTCTGCAGTTACTGAGTAATGGGGCTTACATTTGATACTTTAGGCAAGCCTTCAGTTTAAGGGGTTAAACGCAAACTAACAATTTGCAGAGGTGGACAGATTTGGCTTCAGAAAGTCAAACTCCTGCAGGCTGTTTCTTCCATCTGTTCGCCTAACCAGACGAATTTGATTATTCCACTGATAAGCTGAGCTGCAAGCCAATTCTGAGATACAGTAAGTCAGCAAAAACCGAACCCATGCAAGCAGAACCTTCTGCAGGGGTTTGTGTCGATAAAGCAGGCCTCTCCAGCAAAGCCGAAACCCTACACGACCCCGAGCGAGCACTCTAGTGCTGGGCTGAATCCAAAACAACTCCCCAATGGACGTACTGCGCACTATCTGGGTGCAGAAGGCATTACTTCATGACCTACCTAGGGCACTATATAGGGAGCAGAGAGCCATTTGAGACTTAGTTCATGGGCGAATCACACACAGTTTGATTCACTACAGATTCAATATGATTCAGTTCAGAGCTGACTGATACACTTTAATACAGGGCCGATATGATTTGGTTCAACACTGACTCAGTTTGGTGCAATAAAGTTTAGGGCTGATACAATTTGGATCAGTGGTGATTCGATTCAGTAAAAGTGTGAAGATTCAGATCAGTGCCGATACGAACACATATAAATCTGATGAAGTCCAGTTAGATGTGGTTGCCAGGTCCATTTGGTTCTCTGTCAATTGGTTCAGTGTCGATACGAATCGGTTGAGCAGCAATTCAATTCAGTTCAGTGCTTTGATTGATTCACTGCTGACACGACTCAGTTAAACTGTGATATGATTCAGTTCAGGGCCAATACAATACAGTTCCGTCCAGTTCAGTACTGACACAATTTGGTCCAGTGTCAATATGATTTGACACTTATACAATTCGGTTCAATGGTGATGCAGTTCTGTTCACTGCCAATGTGATCCAGTGTAGCGTGCATATGATTCGGTTCAGTGCTGATACAATTCGTTTCACTGGTGATACAATTCAGCTCAGAGATGTAATGATTTGGTTCAGCACCAATATGATTTGGATCAGCACTGATATGATTCGGTTCTGCAGTGAAGTGATTCGGCTCAGTGCTGATACATTTCAGATCAATGCCATTGCGATTCGGTTCAGTGGCAACATGATTTGTTTCAGTGTTGATACGATTCTGTTCAGGTTCAAAACAATTCACTTCACTGGGAAAAGAATTCAGTTCAGTGCTGTAATGATTCAGTTCAATGCCGATACATTTTAGATCAGTGCCAATGTGATTTGGTTCAGTGCCAGTATGATTCAGTTCAGCAGCAACACAATTCAGCTCCGCTCAATGCGATTCAGTTCAGTGCAGATAGGATTCTTTCAGTACCGATATGAATATGAACGCCTCACTGATCATATAACTGATTCGCTGCCAATACGATTCAGTTCGGTGTAGTGAGTCAGGTTATCGCTGATACGATTTTACGATTCAGTTTAGTGCTGACAAATTCCAGATCAGTGCCAGTATGATTCAGCTAATTTGTCTAAGCGCAATGCGATTCAGTCCAGCACAGATGTGATTCAGTTCACTGCTGATGTGATTCTGTTTATCACACCTACACTGTCTGATGCCTGAGACACTGAACCACAATTTCACACACAGAACCACGCAGGGAGCTTTGGAAAAATGGTGGAATTCCAACGGATGCTCTGTGGTACCCATTATCCCATGGATCAACTGGAATCGAGAGGATGCAGCGCATCGGCCTTTTCGGCAAATAGATGTAAATAAGCAGGAGGTGGACACCGGCGGTTCTGCCGCACGCCAAGGGGGTTGGGGATGAGCTTTATGACCACGGCAGCCAGAATCAGCTCAGGCGCATGAAGATGAGCCCTGCATTTGGCTGCACTGCTCCGAGACTTGACGCTTGTTTAGAGCATCCCTGGGCCGGAAAAAAGCCTCGACAGCGCGTGGCAAGCAGTTCGGCACGTGAGGCGGTTCCAGCACGTTCTCTCCTACTACAGAGCAGAAATAGCTCTCGCTCTTCTTAAGAACCACCACGCTTTACTGTGTGCATTCGTAGTAAAGCATGACTGAACTGGACCCCACACACCAGCTCCACCTCAGACCGAACCGAGCCGAGCCGCAGCAGAAAGGCTGCAGTCAGCTTCCCACAGCCGCAATGGGGGGAAGGGAGGGGAGTGGGGGGTGAGCAGGCTAAAAATAGTTCCACTAAAACTCACCCCAGCCTGAAGGCTACCGCAGGCTCTCTCTCTCTCTCTCTCTTTCCTGCACTTGTTCAAGAAGCCCTGGTTATGTCATCTAGCCTATTCCCCACTGCTGGAGTAGAAATCCTCGCTAAAGCCTCATTAACATCCTTCTCTCTCACGCGTATGAGCGCGGGCGTCGTTTAGATGACACGCTGCGGGTTCGCTTTCATTACAGCAGCTGGAAAAAAAAAAGGGGGGGGGGGGGTGTGTGTGCTGGGGTCAGGCTTTAGCCCCAACAGAACTGTCTGACGGAAAGGCGCCAAGATCGAGGCCTATTAACGTCTTCACGGGCATCAGAACCATTCTGTGCTTTCTAATGCCAGTTTCACATCATGTGGGCATCATCTGGTCAACTTCATTATTCTACACTAAATGGACAAAAGTATTGGGACGCCTGCTCATTGCTCGTTGTTTCTTCTGAAATCAGGAGAATTACAAAGTCTCTACTGTCCAGGGAAGAAGAAGGCCTTCGACGAGATTTTGGAGGAGCACCGCTGTGAGGATTTGATTGCAGTCAGCGACAAGAGCGACAGTGAGGTCAGGATGTTGGGATGATGATCACCACCCCTACTCATCCCAAAAGTACTGGATGGAGCTCCACTATCATCATTCCAGAGAACACAGCAGCTCTTCCACTGCTCCACAGCTCCTCAATGCTGGGGGGCTTTATACCCCTCTACTAGCCCAGGCCTGGCATTATTAGGCAGCATGGTGCCCATAGGGTCATGGTGTTGATCTGCTGTCTGATTTAAGTCCTAGCCAGCAATGGGTGCAGCTTACAGCAGCCGAACGTATTCTTTAGAAGGGGTGTCCACAAACATTTGGACATATTGCGTATGCTTATGACTGTCTTGGTTGGACTGAAAGCCTGCAGTTAGACCAACCCTCTCCAGGGAGTCCTATTCTTTTGGCAGTACTTCTCTACAGGGAATAGACATAGTTCTCATGCCCTCTCATTCGCGCTGTACACAGAAGACGCCCAGAAATGACCCCAATCGCCAAGGATGGACTACTGGGTCACGAGCAACAGCGATCGAGCGGGCAGTGAGGCTTGTAATGAAGTCCAGCGTTTCAGGACGCGCTGGAGTCAAGACCTACATTGTCCAGCACGTGAACCGTGCCTGCGTTCTTCTGTGTAGAGCACGAATGAGAGGGCATGAGGTGTATGAGCGTTGGTCAAATGTTTGTGGACACCCCTTCAAATAAGCATCAGCAGTTGTCTTCTTAGACTGAGTACAGAGCTCAACAGGTATCATTACGAACCTCCACCAAGTTGGTCCTCATTTGTTGTGGAACTACCTTTTTGGGCGGAAGGATCTGGCATCTCCCTTACCCGTTTGGTACTGCCACTTAACCCACCCGGTCCGTAGCGCCCCCTAGCACTAGCAATGCCGGGTCCTCAGCTCCGACAGGTCCACCACACCAGCTATCAGACGCCTATGCCGGCCAACATCGCTTTAAGGTGGAAGAGAGGGGAGAGAGCACCGCCTACCCACCTGGAGAGAGAAGGGCAGTTGTGCTCTCTCTGGCTCCGGCTGCCGATGGCAAAGGAGCATGACCCAGAACCTGGCCACTGGTAGACCCGGCATCATCGTGGTGATGAATGAACCAGGTCATGGTGCCCAATGTCAGGCCAGGACTGGAGGGAGTACAGCCCCCCAGCATTGGGCTGTGGAGCGGTGGGACTGCCTTCCCCGCCATCCGATATCTTTGGGCTGACTCTGAGTGGTCAGTGGCTGACCATAGAGACAAGAACATTTACCCAAGCTCTCACTGCTGCTCCTGTGTGGCTGAGTGCAATCAAATCCTCCTCACAGCAATGCTGTGTAAAGGCTTTGGAGGAGAGTCGAGGCTGCACCTGCTAAACATCTGCACTGGAGTAGCGGAACCAGATGTGGCGCGAAAGTGTTTGGCGCCGCCCACCGTTTGGATTGGCCGGCTAGCTTGGAAGTGCTCGAGCTCCTCGAGCTCCGGATCAAAATAACAATCAATGATGTTGATGCTAAAGTGAGCGCGAGGAGAGTGGAAAAGGGGTTGGTTATTGGGGAGGAGGGGGCAGGGGGGAAGGGGAAGGGGAGGGGGAGGGGGTAGTTCACCAACCTTGCAGATGTGGAAGTGCTCGGATAGCAGGGTCTCGTGCACGTCGAGCTCGCGTGGGGTGGGCGCCGCGGTGGGGGTTCCGGCCGCGCTCCCGCATGACGGCGATCCGCCTGCGCTCGCGGGCGACGACGTGGTCAGGCCGTCCAGCACCTTCCGGAACTTCTTCATCCCTCCTGCTGTCTGTGTAAATCCTCCTCTTCCTCTTCCTCTTCTTCTTCTCTCGGCCTTTTTTCGCGTTTCTCTCGAGCTCCGCGTTTCACCGCAGCGCGCGCGCGCGATCAAAGCGGCATTAGAGGGGGAAGAGGAGAAGGAGGAGGAGGAAAAGGGCGCGAGGACACCCCTCGAGACACCGGCGGGCCGTCTTTACTTTTTCCTTTTGATGTTTTTTTTTTTTGTTTGTTTGTTTGTTTTTAAGTGCAGTTCACAAAGTCGCGCGCACACCACATCCTCTGAAGCTACAAAGGGCGCCAAAACCGCGTTGCTATGGCGATGTTTCTACGGAGGAGCTCTCCGGGAGGGGACTTAGGCGCACCGGCTCGCGCCGCGGGCCGCACACACGCGCACAAACTTCATCATACTTTCTGCAGGACGGTGTCGCATGCACTTAAGTAAAGGAAGGGAGGGAGGGGGGAGGGATGGATGTGTGCTCGCGCGTGTGCGTGAGCGCGCGCGTGGTTTTGGGGGGCGGAAACGATTCGAGCCGTTAGAGTCGGAGTCAGAGCGAGCAGAAGAAGCGGAGCTCGGAGCGCGCGGGACACAGAGGAGGAGGAGGAGGAGGAAGGAAGACGCACGAGAAGATGAGGGCACGCGCCCGCCTGGCCACCAAAATATAAAAACCGGTTAATACGGAGCACGCGAGAGAGTTCCTCGTGAAGCCCACCCCGCCGCTGTTGGAGGAGCGGAAGGAACGACCACCACCAGCAGCACCACCAGCAGCAGCACCAGCACCAGCAGCAGCAGCCCCGAATCTCGCGCGCTGGAGTCTCTCCCTCTCTCTCCCGCCGCAGTGGAGCGCGCGACTCACTGCGCTGCTGCTGAGCACGCGGATGAAAGAGCGAGGAGGGAGGGGGAAGATGGGGAGAGAGAGAGAGAGAGAGAGAGAGAGAGAGAGAGCGCGCAATAGATGCAATAAGAAGAGAGTGAGAGACCCGCCCCTTTCCTGCCCTCGCTCTTCTGTTAGCCCCGCCCCTTGCCTGTGATTGGCTAGTGTATTTCAGGTCTAATAAACAGTGTAATGGTGATTTAAACCCGCAGGAGAAGCGCGCGCTCGGTTTGCATGGCTGGAAGCGGTGCAGCGCCGCGCAGACACGCGCAGAAACCAGCGAGTCCGTGCTGAAATCGGGGGGTGGGCGGGGTTAGGGGTAAGGGTGGCGTGCTCTGGCAGACCTTTCCACAGCCTTTCTCGCGCCTTTGAACAAGCCACGAGTGGCAGGAGCGCGAGACGGGGTCTCACACTGCCCCCCCCCCTCTCCCTCTCCCTCTCTTCCCTCTCTCTCCTTCTATCTCTCCCTCTCTCCCTCTCTCCCTCTCCTCTCTCTCTCTCTCTCTTTCTCTCTCTCTCCTTCTATCTCTCCCTCTCCCTCCCTCTCTTTCTCTCTCTCTCCTTCTATCTCTCTCTCCCTCCCTCTCTCTCTCCTTCTATCTCTCTCTCCCTCTCTCTCTCTCCCTCCCTCTCTCCCTCTCCCTCCCTCTCTTTCTCTCTCTCTCCTTCTATCTCTCTCTCCCTCCCTCTCTCTCTCCTTCTATCTCTCTCTCCCTCTCTCTCTCCCTCTCCTCTCTCTCTTTCTCTCTCTCTCCTTCTATCTCTCTCTCCCTCTCTCCTTCTATCTCTCTCTCCCTCTCTCTCTCTCTCTCCCTCTCCCTCTCTCCCTCTCTCCCTCTCCTCTCTCTCTCTCTCTCTTTCTCTCTCTCTCCTTCTATCTCTCCCTCTCCCTCCCTCTCTCCCTCTCCTCTCTCTCTCTCTCTCTTTCTCTCTCTCTCCTTCTATCTCTCTCTCCCTCTCTCCTTCTATCTCTCTCTCCCTCTCTCTCTCCCTCTCTCTCTCTCTCTCTCTCTCTCTCTCTCTCTCTCTCTCTCTCTCTCTCTCAGGGCGTGGCTGAGCTCTTGTCTCTCCATCCATAAAAGTCACTGGTGTTTAGTGCTAAGCAGCAGAAGCAGCAGCAGCAGCAGCATGGCCTTGCAGGGGGTGGGGTGTGTGTGTGTGTGTGTGCGTGTGTGTGAATCTCGCGCATGGGGATTGCATAAGCGCTTACATCATCGGCCTCCGTTCCCCTCGGCCAGGCTTTACGCCGTCAGTAGCGTGATGCGCTCACTTTCCCTCCCGCTGTATCTCAGCAGAGAACGCTCGAGGAGGCCGAACGAGAGAGGCAGAGAAAGAGCAGAGCCACTCTTCACTCCACACACACACACACACACTTCTTACACACATCCCAGAACAGGCTTCTTAAAGAACCCGTCTCTCGGAGAACCGGAGTGTCCCGGCTGTGTAAAGAGCCTGTAGACGACTGTACTGCTGTTGTGACGTCACAAAAATCTAAACAAAGACAGCCAATCAGAACAGAGTTTAGAAGGAATGGAGAGAGAGAATAGGGAGAGAGAGCAATAGAAGGAAAGGAGAGAGAGAGAGAGAGAGAGAAAGAGAGAGTGGGGAGAGAGAGTTATAGAAAGAATGGAGAGAGAGCAATAGAAGACATGAAGAGAGAGAGTGGGGAGAGAGAGCTATAGAAGACATGGAGAGAGAGAGCAATAGAAGACATAGAGAGAGAGAGAAAGAGAGAGTGGGGAGAGAGAGTTATAGAAAGAATGGAGAGAGAGCAATAGAAGACATGAAGAGAGAGAGTGGGGAGAGAGCTATAGAAGACATGGAGAGAGAGAGCAATAGAAGACAGAGAGAGAGAGAAAGAGAGAGTGGGGGGAGAGAGCTATAGAAGACATGAAGAGAGAGAGATAGCAATAGAAGACAGAGAGAGAGAGCAATAGAAGACATGGAGAGAGAGAGAGAGCAATAGAAAGAATGGTTAGAGACAGAATGGGGAGAGAGAGCAATAGAAGACATGGAGAGAGAGAGCAATAGAAAGAATGGGGGAGAGAGAGAGAGCAATAGAAAGAATGGGGGAGAGAGAGAGAGCAATAGAAAGAATTGGGGAGAGAGAGAGCGCAATAGAAGGAATGACGAGCAATAGAAGGAATGGTTAGAGACAGAATGGGGAGAGAGAGCAATAGAAGACATGGAGAGAGAGAGAGCAATAGAAAGAATGGGGGAGAGAGAGAGAGCAATAGAAGACATGGAGAGAGAGAGAGAGAGCAATAGAAAGAATGGGGGAGAGAGAGAGAGCAATAGAAAGAACGGGGGAGAGAGAGAGCAATAGAAAGAATTGGGGAGAGAGAGAGAGCAATAGAAGACATGGAGAGAGAGAGAGCAATAGAAGACATGGAGAGAGAGAGAGAGAGAGCAATAGAAGACATGGAGAGAGAGAGAGCAATAGAAAGAATGACGAGCAATAGAAGGAATGGTTAGAGACAGAATGGGGAGAGAGAGCAATAGAAGACATGGAGAGAGAGAGAGAGAGAGAGCAATAGAAGACATGGAGAGAGAGAGAGAGCAATAGAAAGAATGACGAGCAATAGAAGGAATGGTTAGAGACAGAATGGAGAGAGAGAGCAATAGAAGACATGGAGAGAGAGAGAGAGAGAGAGAGAGAGAGAGAGAGAGAGAGAGAGAGAGAGAGAGAGAGAGAGAGAGCAATAGAAGACATGGAGAGAGAGAGAGCAATAGAAAGAATGACGAGCAATAGAAGGAATGGTTAGAGACAGAATGGGGAGAGAGCAATAGAAGACATGGAGAGAGAGAGAGCAATAGAAAGAATGGGGGAGAGAGAGAGAGCAATAGAAGACATGGAGAGAGAGAGAGCAATAGAAAGAATGGGGGAGAGAGAGAGAGCAATAGAAGACATGGAGAGAGAGAGAGCAATAGAAAGAATGGGGGAGAGAGAGAGCAATAGAAAGAATTGGGGAGAGAGAGAGCAATAGAAAGAATTGGGGAGAGAGAGAGCAATAGAAGACATGGAGAGAGAGAGAGCAATAGAAAGAATGGGGGATAGAGAGAGCAATAGAAGACATGGAGAGAGAGAGAGAGCAATAGAAAGAATGGGGGAGAGAGAGAGCAATAGAAAGAATTGGGGAGAGAGAGAGAGCAATAGAAGACATGGAGAGAGAGAGAGCAATAGAAAGAATGGTGGAGAGAGAGAGAGCAATAGAAGACATGGAGAGAGAGAGAGAGCAATAGATGGAGTAGAGAGGGGGAGAGAGAGTAACAGATGGAATGGAGAGAGATACTGATAGAGAGCCACACTCTTATAGGATGCTTGTACACCAGATGTTGACGACTTGATTGCAGTCAGCCTCTCGATAGTCAGCTGCTGATGTAGGCTGATTGATTCTGCCACTCCAACTCTAGACAGCAGAGAATCCATCTCAACTTGTGAGCGCAATGCTGGGGGGCTTTATTCCCCTCTAACCCACGCTTGGCCACACCCCCGTCTATCGGCAGGGCTTTTCCCATGGAGTGTCTGGATACCTTTGGACATAAATGTGTCTGAACATATTTTTGAATCGTTATGGAGGTGCTGCACGCATGCTGCTGTTGTGGGTTGGGTTTACGTTGCAGTGTGTGTCAGAGCTACGACACACCCCAACACACTCCTGCTTATTGGAATTGACTTTCTATCCTTTATCTCCAAACAGGGTTTTAAGATAAGGAGCTTCTGCCTCTGTCAAACACAGATAAGGCGAGCCCTTATCCCACCTCAGAGACTCCGATTGTATACCCTGCTTCGCTCAGAATCACTAATATAAGGTACGTTATATTACCCAAAAATATCCATACAGCTGCTTTAATGCACCACAGCTGCGCATACTGTGCCTTTAAGACCATTTGTAAATGAGCACCGCTCTGATTGGCTGGCTTCATTCAAAAAGGAGGGCCGAATAGGCCGAGATAAACTGCTGTAGACCAAATGGGTGTGCATACACTAACTGGACAAAAGTATTGGGACACCTGCCCATTGCTTAATGTTTCTTCCTATATCAAGGGTATTAAAAAAAGAGTTGGAGTTGGAGTTGCTGTGAGGATTTGATTGCATCAGGATCACCACCCCACCAACGTCAATCCCCAAAGGTGTTGGATGGAGCACCATCCATCACTCCAGAGAGCACAGTTTCTCCACTCTAACCCACGCCTGGCATTAGGAGGCATGGTGCCAATAGGTTCATGTTCATACGGGCCTCCTAGGACTCGTCTGGCAGCCAGCGTGTCGTCTACAAGCACTTCTCCAGCTCAGCCAGCATGGTGGTCAGGTGTGCAGTGGCCTCCCTGGTCTAACAAGCCTAAGGCTAAGCTAAGGCTAAATGTTACAGCTAGCTGCTGGGCTACTGTGCACCATGGCTAGCGTTTGTGAGGTACGGCCGTGAAGCAGCTCAATGGGAGCGTTCTTTTCTTTTCTCTTTTTTTGCCCCTGCCGCCGCTTGGTGGATGTATTACAGAAGAAATCCTCTTGTTGAAAGGATCCGGGGGCCAGGCAAAAGCAAAATAATCCTCTTCATCACTCCCGCGGGGCAAATAGCATCCAAGATAATGTGGCTGCCAAGACGACGCGGCGGGGGAAAGCATGCTAATCTCCCAGCTCGAACCTGCAGACGTGGATTAGGGAGCCCGAGCACATCGGGTGTTCCCAGTGCGAAATGAAATTAGGGAATCGGGGACGGGCGTCGCGTCATTAGAAGATCCAAATAAGAATTAGATGACTAAAGACCCACCTTCTCTCTCTCTCTCTCTTTCTCTCTCTGCACCAGTTGCTGACACAGATGTGCAAATGCACACATACAGCGTGTTTAGTCCCTGTAGAGAAGAAGTACTGCCAATAGAATAGGACTCTCTGGAGCAGATGATAACATAAACCTATTGGCTCCATGCTGCCTAATAATGCCAGGCGTGGGCTAGTAGAGGGGTATAAAGCCCCCCAGCGTTGAGGAGCTGTGGAGCAGTGGAAGAGCTGTGTTCTCTGGAATGATGGTGGTGGAGCTCCATCCAGTACTTTTGGGATGAGTTGGTGGAGTTGGGAACGAGATGAGTCATCCAACATCCTGACCTTACTAATGCTCTTGCCGCTGAATGCAATCAAATCCTCACAGCAATGCTCCTCCTCCAGAATCTAGTAGAAAGTCTTCTTCTCTGGACAGTAGAGACAGTTACTCCAACAGAAGCAGGATCAGCTCTTTTTAATACCCTTGATTTCAGAAGAAACAATGAATGAGCAGGTGTCCCAATACTTTTGTCCAAATAGTGTACTTCAAATGACAAGTTACATATTAGTTTTATAGTGGATACTGAATAATAAAGTACTTATTGATTAATTAGTACTGTACTGAATCATTCTTACTGAATAATTAGTAGGTACTGAATAATTCTTACTGAATAATTAGTAGGTACTGAATAAATCTTACTTAATAATTAATGGGTATTGAATATTTGGACCAAATAATTAGTAGGTACTGAATAAGTCTTGTTTAATAATTAGTAGGTACTGATAAGTCTTACTGAATAATTAGTAGGCACTGAATAATTCATACATATTGAATAATTAGTAGGTACTCAATAATTCTTACTGAATAATTAATAGCTACTGAATAATTCTTACTGAATAATTAATAGCTACTAAATAATTCTTACTGAATAATTAGTAGGTACTGAATAATTCTTACTGAATAATTAGTAGGTACTGAATAATTCTTACTGAATAATTAGTAGGTACTGAATAAATCTTACTTAATAATTAATAGGTACTGAATATTTGGACCAAATAATTAGTAGGTACTAAATAAGCCTTGTTTAATAATTAGTAGATACTGAATAAGTATTGTTGAATAATTAGTAGGTACTGAATAATTCATACATATTGACTAATTAGTAGGCACTGAATAATTCTTACTGAATAATTAATAGATACTGAATAATTCTTACTTAATAATTAGTAGGTACTGAATAATTCATACATTGAATAATTAGTAGGTACTGAATAATTCATACATATTGAATAATTAGTAGCTACTGAATAATTAGTACTTATTGAATACTAAATCAATACCAAATAACTAGTAGATGCTAAATAATTAGATACTGAATGATAAGCAATAATTTAATAGTTAGTATGTACTGAATAATAAGTAGATACTAAAATAGTACATATTGAACTGCTTATTGGATAGCTTAATTAGCAGATACTGAATAATCAGTATGTGCTGAATAGTAGGTGTTAAAACTATAACTCAAAAATGAGGCCGGGGTTTAAGGGCCCATAAAAGACATTTTCTTGGGTTTCTTGGATTTCCTTCCTTTGTTCTACACTCATGTACTTTTATTATTATATTTTATTTTGCATCACAATTAAACGGGTCATTTGAGATGCAAAGACACATCTTACGACGCCAGCAATGATAAGAGGGGCTTAACTGCCAGAGGCGGAGTTGAATGTGCTGATTTCTGTGACATCACAAAACACATTGCTTTTTTTCAGGCTTAGCTTTGCAGCTTAGGGCTGAATAATGATTGATCAGTACTGGTATCAACATGTGAAGGCTATTAAAGCCAGGACTGGCAAATGCACTGGGAATATATGGGTGATATTCGAGACATATAAAAGCCTTGATCTTTGTGACATCACACAAGTGCTATTTTTGCATTTATTATTATTATTTTTTTCGTTTTTTAGAGTTTCCACTCCCCCAGTTTAGAGACGCCCTGGACGGACAGTGAGAAAACTGCAGTGTTTACATGTTTACTCCCATTTACAAAAAGAATGAGTGACTTCCCAGGATATGGGCCCTTTAAAGGGCCGGTATCTGTGACATGTGCACCAGCACAGGGGTAGGATTCGGTCTAGATGTATTGCTTAGAGGCTAAAGATGCCCCACGCCAGCCTGCCTATCTGTGTGTTCGGCCTTACATCATAATCGCATTGGCTGGGGAGGGAGCATCACAGCGCGAGAGTAAACATACCAGCCCAGCAGCACCTGCCATAGCCATGCTCTGCTTCACACACATACATGCACATACACACACACATACACACACACATACACATACTTCAGAGGCCGCTGTCACATATGATGATCACAGCTGTCAGCTATTCCCAGATGCCCTGGAAATCCATGTCATCCACATTTAATCTGTGTAATTGTGTTTTCCTGTCGGAGCATGATAGAGTGTCTATGGGCGGAGCACGCAGAACACGAGATGTGTATGTTCACGTGTACTCATTTTTCATTTTTCCCACAATCCGAAAAGGCAGTCTGTCCTTTACATTGTGTCACAATTCCAGGACGAATGGACCAATAGAAATGCTTCAGAATCACTCAGAAAAAATATTTTTACATTGACTTCTATTGCAGGTTGAGAAGGTTTTTTCCTTCTCCTGTAAAGTTTGCCTTTTTTTCCAACAGCAACAAGACCACGCCCAGAGTGAGAAAAGCCAGGTGTGCGCTTTTGAACATCTAGCCACCAACAGCTATGGCATTGCCAGGGTTTGAACTCGTGAACCCGTGAACACTAGGACTACCTGCCTGTTCCTCAATGTGCTGCCAAAACAGCCCCTCTACAGACCTCTACAGAAGGTATATAGGCTGTTCCAGCACCTGCCACAGGTAAAAGTGCACATGTGCCCAGCGCCCGTCCACGTGATGGAGAAGAAAACATGACTCATCGGACCAGACCATGTTCTTGCATCGCTCCGAGTGCCGGTTCTGAGGCTTGTCTGCCTATTATAGGCATTTCTGACCGTGGACAAGGGTCAGCATGACCACTCTGACCGGGCTGCAGCTACAGTCCTTCTCATAACCATCATTTAACACGTCCTTCTGCTGGTCCCACCCAGACAAGATCGATTAGCCTCAGGTGCCCCGTCACCTTGTCGCCGGTCGGTGGTTTGTCCCTTCTCAGACCACCTTCATGAGTAGGTATTCACCACTGCTGACCGGGAGCCCCCCCCCCCCTCCCCCCCCCCCCTCTCGCCCTGCAAGCCTTGGAGCTGGGTGGAAGATCCTCTGGATGTTATAATCTGACCCTGGTCTGGTCATAATGTTTTGGCTATTCTGGAGTGTATATATCATATTTACACATATAGTGTACTACCGTTCGCCTGCTGTTGATTGTATGTATCACACACACAAACACTGAATATTGAATCACTGCTATGTGACAACAGACACGGATTCTGGCGCTACACCTCCCCCACCCTGCTGACGAGACTGAATATTAAACACGTGGAGCAGCAGAATGAGAGCTTTCCAGCATTTCCACAAGGACATCCTTGCTGCCTCCTGTGCTCATAAATCAGCCCCTGGCCCGTTGGGCCCGAATACGATTACTAAAATGTAATTGTCGGTTTCGAGGCGGGTCGCCTTTGTGTGTCCGTCCTTCTTCTGCGGCTTCCACGGCAACAATCAGCCCCGTCGCTCGCAATCAGAGGCCTTTACAAAGGCCAGCCACTCGGGATAGAGCCGTTGTTCTTCAATTAAGAACGAGGCCGGATTGGATTTTCTTAATTACTCCAGCACGCCGTTGCTAAGGTTACCGCTTCTCTTCAAATGAGAAGATCCAAATGGTCTTTCAAAAGAGGGTTCAGGTATTGAACCTTTGGGTCAATGCCCTAAAAGAGTTGAGGGGATTGTTTAGTGCACATATGCACTCTCTCACTCTCTCACACACACCCGCACACACACACACACACACACACACACACACACACACACACACACACACACACACACACCATGACAGCTGGGAAACACAGTAATGAACATTGATTATTGGTGTTAACCTGATATCAATGAGGTTCGGAGCTTATCTTTGTGGATCCAAACAGAGGGCCTCACCAATCCGCCCATCACTCACCACCGCATTCATAACAGCCAGTTACGCCGTGTTTCGGCTCACAGAGGTCACCTACAACTACCACGGTGCCTCATTCGGATTTTGTTTCAACAGATAGGATGAAACAGCAGGAGCGGAAAATTTCTCACAGGGGAGGTCTCAGAACAGACAATGTAGTGATAAAGGCCAATCACAGTCAGGGGGAGGTCTCAGAACAGACAATCTAGTGATAAAGGCCAATCACAGTCAGGGGGAGGTCTCAGAACAGACAATGTAGTGATAAAGGCCAATCACAGTCAGGGGGAGGTCTCAGAACAGACAATGTAGTGATAAAGGCCAATCACAGTCAGGGGGGGAGGTCTCAGAACAGATAATGGTACTGATGGAGCCAATCACAGCCAGGGGGTGGAGTCAAAACAGATGACACCATAAATAGGGCCTATTACAGTCAGTTGGAGGTCTCAAAAAATGTGATGATGTGGAACAGTCATAGTCAGGAAGATGGTCTCAGAACAAACAACCCTGTGATTAGGACCAATCACAGTCAAGGGGAGGTCCCAGAACAAACAAAGCAGTGATTAGGACCAATCACAATCAAGATAAGACGTGATTAGTACTAATTACAATCAGGGGGAGGTTTCAGGAACAAACAATGTGATGATAAGAACCAATCCTAGTCATGGGAGGCGGGGTCTTCAAAAACAAAAGGTGGTGATTAGGACCAATCACAGTCAGGGGGAAGTCCCAGAACAAACAAGGTGTTGATTTGAACCAATCACAATCAAGATATGGTGTTGACTAAGACCAGTCAGAATCAAAATCAAGTGGTTATAAGGACCAGTCACAGTCAGGGGGAGGTCCCAGAACAAATGAGGTGGTGATTAGGACCAATCACAGTCAGGAGCAGGTCCCAGAACAAACAAGGTGTTGATTTGAACCAATCACAATCAAAATAAGACTTGATTAGTACTAATTACAATCAGGGGGAGGTTTCAGAACAAACAATGTGATGATGGGGACCAATCCTAGTCATGGAGAGCAGTCCCAAACCACAAAAGGTGGTAATTAGGACCAATCACAGTCAGGGGGAGGTCCCATAACAAACAGCAAAGACAACACCACACCATAGGGATGCAGCTTGTAGGCCAAACGGGTGTTGTTTGGCTTAGGAACGGCCCGTTGGCGTTGAAGCGCAGTGTTAGCTTTGGGTTCATCTCTTTAATTCAGTGCGCATTAAACACAGTACAAAGACTCCAAAAGAGTTTTCTGTACTTTTCACATCCCTGTGCAACTCGATGAGTTCACTGCAGCTGTGGGAGTGCGTTCTCCACACTTCCTAGCATGGCTTTTATATAACTCATCCCTAAACTACTAACCTATTTCTGTCCCCTTGTGTTCTGTTGTTCTGAAGCCCGAGGGCCTTGAAGTGTGAGGTTACTCTAATGAATCCTTCAACACTAGAGGGTCTAAGGAGATGTCCTTTAACGACATCTCAATAAAGAGCCCCAAATTCGGCCCTTCAACCAGTTGGTAAAATAAAACACACAGCTTGACCTTGGCCTCGCGGAGCCCGCAGCTAGTTCTACTCGCCCGCTTTGTATCGATCTCACCGCCCACATGCTCTGACTGTTCTTCTGGCTCCAGCGTTTCTTGAAGCAGGCCTGGCAGCACCACCACTATCACCACCACCACCACCCAGAAGGTGAAACGTGTTGTTTGAGTTTTGTGAGGTCACCAAAACAAGCACATTTACATACTGACATTTAGCCTCTGAGCTGTACTGAATTTCACTGGAATTATGAGCAAGATTTTAAAGCTTTTGACCAATCACAGTCAGGGGGAGGTCTCATAACATACAACGTAACGATCAGGGACCAATCACAATCAAGATATGGTGTTGACTAAGCACATTTACAAACTGCCTATTCAACCTCTTAGCTGCACTGAATTAAACTGGACTGGTTGATTAGGTCCAATCACAATCAGGGGGAGGTTTCAGGACAAACAATGTGAGGATGAGGACCAATCCTAGTCATGGGGGGGTCTCATAACCCAAAAGGTAGTGATGAGGACCAATCACAGTTAGGGGGAGGTCTCAGTACAAACACCTTAGTGATCTGGGACCAATCACAATCGGGATATGGTGTTGACTAACAAGCACATTTACATACTGCCTATTCAGCTTCTTAGCTGCACTGAAATACACTGGACACTGGAAGATTTTGAAGCTCTTTGAATGAGGCGCAATGGAGGGCAGCCAATCAGAACAGAGCTCATTTACATATTTTGTCCTGAAATGCGCAGTAGCAAAACAAATAGGCACAGCAAATGAAGTATGTCTCTTTTTGTTGCCCACAAAAGTCATGAGTGGACTTTAGGAGAAAAAACTCAGACTTTGAGAAGACAGCAGAGAGTGAGAACGAAGGAAAAGGCCCAGAACAAAGGAGAACGAAGGCGCCACGAGCTGAAGGAGAGGAAAAAGAGGCATTTCAGGTGGATGCTGAAGCCTCTGAAAAGAGGAAGATTCATGCCTCCGTCACGACACCTTCCTTTCATCCTAAACGGCCGCGGCCGCTCAGAGATTGAGGCAGAGAACCAGTAAATGCACCCAGAAGCTCTGAAAAGACTTTATTCTGGTCGCATCGCCTTCATCTCATCACACAGCTTAATGCATCCTTTCAGAAAGGCCGATTATGGAGAAGGAAGAAAGAAAAAAAAAACAAGGCCGCCAGCATTCTCACCTTCGAAAGCTTGCGGTCGACACGTCCACAGATCGCTCCTTTAGCTCGCACCTGAGATTAAAGTGTAACTAGAGAAAGGTGCTCTCTATAGGATTGAAACCCATTCGGGTTCAGAGACTCCTGCTCCTTCACAGAGACGTCTGCCGGCCTGCAGACATCAGAGCAACGGTAACGTCTGCCGCAACATCAAGATCACAAGATTGAAAAGCTGCTTTTTGTCTGCAGGAACCTTCTGAATTAAATCTCATTGAGAGAAGTGCACTCTTGTGCAAGGCAGAGCTGGCTTCGGCCAGCAGGCCCACACATGCTGCTCGTCCGATTTATCAAGATGGCCAAGAAGAACCATAAAACATGAGGAAAGTACCTCTTCAGTCCATATAAACAGTTTTGGACTTTGCTCTGGACTTTGGGGCTTCCTGAAGGGTCCCCATAGTGCTGTAGACAAGACCAAGACTATGCAGAATACACGTCTTGAACGTCCAGCCAAACCAGCCAACTTCCAGCGTTCCATCTTGGACCACATTTACAAACATGGTTCTTTTAATAGGAAACCTCCATCCCAAAAGAACCCGTTCTAAAGACCCCTTTTTTTGCCACGGAAACACCAAACTGAGTGACCTTTCTCGCAGTGCTGCCCTGCTGCTGATGTCTTTGTGGAGTCCACACACACACCACGCTGCGGATGACAGCTGGAGACGTGGCCAAGGGAAGAAGCTGAAGGTTTTAGCATGTCTTGACAGGCGTCCCGGTGGGAAGACGACGAGGCCGGACGTCTCTTTTCTATGTCACAACAGAATTAGTGTCGCTCTTGCACAGCCGGCAGGCTGACTCATCGGAGACCTGACCACGAGGCAGACGCAGGGAGCATCCGTGACATAAAGCATCCGTCCCGCAATGCTACCAGCTCGGAATTTGTCCGGGAGTGGGCATGTGGAGTGTGTGCCACCGTCACATCCAGCTACACTCTGATTTCAAGACCATTTTACAGAATATATCTGCGGTTCATCACCCAGAAGACCTAGAAGATTTTAACACACCTGATTCTGCAGATCAGATCAGCTTCAGTATCCATTATTCAGGTGAAGAGGAAGAACGGATGCAGAAGAATGATCATCTAAAAAGAAACTGTCTTTTAAGGGGGCTTCTGAGGAGTGCAGCCATCTAAATTCTGACCCCGGTCATTGGGAGATTGCAGGTTGCAGTGTTACTTTCACAGCTATCCACAGGTGCTTGTGTCCATCCACCTTCCACTGTGAGAAGACGACCCAGTTGTCGACCCAGTTGTTCGAGAAGATCTTATTGAGAGTTGCTGAAGCTGCTGCTGCTGCTGCTCTCAGAACACCCCAGAATGCTCCATATGTCCAGACCTCGACATCATTGAATGTGTTCAGGGGGGCTTGGATGGCGAGGAGCAGAAAACACTCAGAACTTTGGAGGTGTGGAAAAACCTTCTTGCAGAAAAAGTGAGTCTCCTGAAAAGTGAGGTGAGACACCACCAGTTCCTAAATGCTTCTTGGCTTGGACGTATGGCCCCTGTGTGAACAGAGCAGGTAAGTTGCCAGAGAATTCCCAGTGAATCATGCCATACCTCATGCATGCTCTACACAGGTGCCGTCCCTTGCCTAAACCATGCCGAAGATTTGGTACAACATAGGGTGACTGCGGAAAGCGTCCAGACCTGTGGTTCCTGTGGTCTGTGCGTGAAGCCGGAGCCCCCTGGGTGGAGACAGGGTGGATGTGGGTGTGACCTTTGTTCGACACAGAGTTTAACTAAGAAGCAGGGTTATATAAGGGGCTTGAGGGCAACTCCACGTAGCAGACAGGTTCTTTGACCTGTAACGATAGTGGAACCGGTGTTGCCGCTATAGAGAAGCCCCTAGCAAAGGTTTCCCACCAATCCAAACAACCTTTTAACATTTAGGCACTAGAAATATTAAGGCATCCAAAAGGCTCTCGAAGTTGTCGAGGTCGTCTATGTAAGCACTGTCTTTACTAAAGAACCCTCGGGAACCCTCTTTTTTAAGGACTTCTCCTCAAACATTGAGAGAGACTATTGTTTAAGAGCATGATAACAAGCAAGGCCGTCCCACCTGGGAAGCTTGGAAGCACAGCAACAGAAAACTGCAGGGTTTTGCAGAGCATTAGAGATGAGCGCTAACTGCGCGACTTTGCCAGCCCGTTCAACCTCTACCGCTCTTTTCATTTCTCGCATTTTAATTAGAAGCACCATTGTAAAAAAAAAAAAACAGCTTTGCTCGTAAGGAATTAATTAAATTGTGTCCTCTGTGCCTGACTGATTACAAACTGATTACACCCATTGTCCGTCACGACGTTTGCTCTTAGGTCCATTCACTTGAATGACCTCCAATCCACCTGGAAACATGGAAGCCCTGCTGATAAAGTCCCAGTGTAACAGGCAAAGCCGAGTCTTCCGGAGAGGAAAGGTGTTCTTTCTTTTTTGTTTTTTTTGTATCAATTTTTAGGATTCAGATCCGGTGAGGTAATTGAGTAACCCTCTTGGAAAAGCTGGTCGGAGGAGGGGAGGGACTTGTCCCTGGAGGGATTGCTCCGATTTGCATATAAATGGGCTAGTAAACGCATCCCTGCCATTAAGGGAGCGCTCGGTCGGCTCAGAGGAGAGGCTAATGAGTGCCTTCCCCTTTCCGATTAGCACGGCGGTGAGAATTTTACCTTCGGTGCAAAACGTACCGTGTTTGGGTGCAGCGGAACAGACGGGCAAAACGTTTCAATCACTGAACGGCATTTAACGGGAACACGAGCAGCCCTGCTGAGGCTTTTGTCAATGTGTAGGTAGGCTAGGCCTAAAGGGAGGACCAGCAGGCCAAAGGAGAGATGATGAGGCTTCGGTTGGGTTTGTTGTGGGAACATAAGTAGTTAATGTAAACCTTCAGGTTCGTCCCTCGTGGTCGAGGAATCTACGGATTCAATTCAATACCAGCAAATTCTGGAAGCAATCATCAACCATCAAACATCTATAAACAAGCTTAAGATGAGAAGATGATGAAATCCACAGCAGGATAATACTGACACCCCTCCACTTCCACCTCACCGGACTACCTCAACAGGTGCAAGCTATTGCCAGGTTTCGCCATGGCCCTCACAGTTCCCCAGCCTGGACATCATCAAAAATCTGGGGGTCGACCTCACAAGAGCAGAGCTGCAGGACGTCCCAAGAAGAAGTAAAACCTTCTGCTTGAAGAAAGAAAAAAAACAAAAATGCAAGCAGTGATACTTGCCAAAGGGGGTGTTACTAAGTAGCCTACTGACCATGCAAGGGTTGCTTTGGGCCTTTACCCCTAAATTATTAAAGAAACGTACCATCTTTAACTTCACGCCTTCAGGAAATGAGGTCATCTCGCATTTGCTCAGCTATTCGCAGTAACAGATATTTCGCCCAAGCCTCTGTACGTTCTTGACCAAATCTAGGAAACGTAGATTCTCAGGTAATTATGCCCTGAAACTCCGCTGTGCGCCCAGCCGAGTCCTGCTCTCCAGCTCCTTGACAAATAACTCCAGAGATATGAGCCTGCAAACCACAACTTGTTTTATAAGAAGAGGCTAAAGGGGTAAGTGGGCGGCTATGGCTGGTTTTAGAGCGAGCTATTTCCAGGATGAGGCCTCATCCGTTTTTGGTTTGACTCAGAGATGGATGACTCAGACGATGCAGAAATACCTTCACAGAATTGACCTCACCGAAATGTAGAGGAACGCGGCGAAGACGGACGACTGGCAGCCGAACGCTGATCAGAACTGATCGCCAAGAACAGGAGCGCTTCACTCTCCGTATCAATTACGTAAGATTCCCTGACATGGAGGGGTGGCAATGAGAAGTGACAGGCAGACGCATGTCTTTCACTGGACGCAGAAACGTAGAGCGATACCCCGATTACCCCGATTACCCCGATTACTCCCATCCCTGGTGGAGCGGTTTACATAGCAATGAGTAGCATGAATGGCACAATCGCACAGATACACCGATCAGCTATAACATCATCAGCACGACCTACGTAACATTGAGTACAGATCGCAGGTTCCAGATAATCTGGCGTGGGCTAGTAGAGGGGTATAAAGCCCCCCCGGCATTGAGGAGCTGTGGAGCAGTGGAGGAACTGTGTTCTCTGGAATGATTGTGGTGGAGCTCCATCCAGTACTTTTGGAATAAGTTGGGTAGTTTGGGATGGATGAGGTGTGGTGGGGTGGGGTGGTGATCATCCTTCCAACATCCTGAGCTCACTAACGCTCTTGTCGCTGAATGCAATCAAATTCTCACAGCAATTCTACTAGTAGAAATCTAGTAGAAAGCCTTCTTCTCTGGACAGTAGAGACAGTTACTCCAACAAAAAGCAGGATCAACACTTTGTTAAACAATGAGCAGGTGTCCCAATACTTTTGTCCATATAGTGTAATATTGGACAGAGCGTCAGTCAGTTCTCTTTCAGCCAATGAGCACAGATCAGTGTTTCAGTTCAGTGTGTGTGTGTGTGTGTGTGTGTGTTTGTGTGCGGTTAGGTAACCCACCATCAGAAATAAGTTTTGTGGGCCCTCAGGTATTCAGTCTGGGTGGTATTTCTCCATCCCTGTCCCTGTCTTTCAAGATGTTTGTCTCACAGCACATCGTTTTGTTGCTAGGTAACAGGGTTGTGGGAAGGTGGAGGGCTTTGGGGAAATTTGGGCAGATCCGACCAATCGATGCCTGAGACGAGAGCAGCACCGCCGCACAGCTGTGGTCAAACGGACAATAGGCCAGAAAGGCCGCTGCTATTCGCTCTCAACAAGTAGAAGTGTGGAAAAAGAGTCATCTGGAGCGACGCCAGAGTAGAATTCCTCACATGTGCCAACATCTACCTCTACCATCTTTTATCTACATGGACAAAAGTATTGGGACACCTGCTCGTTCATTGTTTCTTCTGAAATCAAAAGGAATTAATAAACAGTTCCAAGATCCTGCTTTTGTTGGAGTATCTGTGTGGTCAGGATGTTGGATGATCACCAGCATCCAACATCATCATCCCCAACATCATCATCCCCAACATCATCATCATCCCCAACTCCCCAACTGATGGAGCACCATCCATCATTCCAGAGTGCACAGTTCTTCCACTGCTCCATAGCTCAATTCTGGGGAGCTTTATACCCCTCTACTAGCCCACGCCTGGCATTAGGCAGCATGGTGCCAATAGGTTGGTACATTGGGTTTAGCTGCTCCAGAGAGTCCTATTCTATTGGCAGTACTTCTCTACAGGGACTAGACAAGCTGAGCTGAGTAAGTGCATTTGCACATCTGTGTCAACAATGGGTTTAACCTAAAGTTGCTAAATGCATGCATTAAAAAGGGTGTCCACGAACATTTGGCCATGTAGTGAATGCAATGTGAGCAGCTGCTTACGTGACTTCAGCCAATAGAACACCTATATAATGCAAGGCAGACCAACTCGGCAGGGGGGAACCACACCAGAACCATCAAGAACGGCAGCTGTACGCATTGATTTGAAGGGGTGTCCACAAACTTTTGGACACATAGTGTATCCACGCCCCATATGCGGACCTTTATTTAGCGCTGCTGAGCCTGCTAACGCCACCACACATGAATCATACAAATCACCAGAAGCACGGCACCGCCTCCCAATCGCTTGCCATAAATCAGGCAGTCGAGCCCACGCCCGTACGCGTGCCGTATGAGTGGTCGATCGCGATTTGGCGCTCTTTTAAACAAGCCATAGAACCTCCATCGATCACCACATTGATCTGGACGTTGCGCATCCTGGTAGTTCTGTTAATGAAGCGACTGATTGATTCGTTGTTTAGAACCAGCGACCCAGTGAGGTGATGGCCATCAGATCTACCTCCAGCAGTTGTGGAGGACAGGCCACGGTCACTGTCCCCTACACATGGCAGCTTAGGTAAGTCTTATCTACAGCGGGATTAGCCAGCTTGATTTGTGTTGCGTCTTCGCCGAGTTTGCAATTACTGCTGAAGTTTTATGTTCCTCTACTAAGCAACTCCAGCGAGTGATGAGCTCATTTGGCACATTAGGAATCAATGTGGCCCTGGAGAGTGATCATTTGTAAAGGGATTAAGGGGTGGAACGAGTGGAGAACAGATCATATAGCTTCTGGTGCATCAAACCTCAAGGCCTCACTGCTGGTCTCGTCTTGTAAATCTCTGCCTCTTTAGAATGGTGGCCCTCATACGATCAGCCTGAAGCGAAAGCTGAGCTTAAACAGTCCTAAAGAGCTTTTCATTACCTTCTTACTCTGATGTTAAGCCCTAATAGACTCAAACTGGGACACTGAAATCCAGTGCACCTCCGGGTCCTTGGTACTCTCCCCCTACCACATGTAACGCTCCCGAGCCTGGGAGGGTAAGGGCATCCAGCCACCGCCTCTTTTCCACCTCATCTCAAAAGCGCCGAGTACCCATCTCTGATCTGATCTGGCTAGCGGATGCCCGGCACGGCCATGTGGGAAGCGAGAGCAAGTAGATCCCAGTCGGAGACAGCAAGGCCAACTGTGCTCTCTCCGGCTCCGGCTGCTGATAGCAGGCAGCAGGAATAGCCAGAAGTTCTACTAATCAAAGTTGTCAACCATCAAAGTATTAACCAGTTTCCTGGATGCCTTCTTTTTGAATATCCTTGATTTCAGAAGAAACAGTGAATGAGCAAGTGTCCCAATACTTTTGTCCAATAGCTACAAGTGGTTTAGCTACCTTGGGCAAGGCACAGTTGAGGTAAATCACCTCACAATTACTCTGTGGTTCCTGGTGGACCTCACACTAATGTCAGTAGAGAACTCGGCTTCAGTTTCCTTCATCAACCACTAGAAGAAAGCTCAAGGCTGGGGGACTTCCTTTACCTCATATACCGAACCACTTGCTCACGTGGGCACTCCCCTACAGCCATCCGTTTATCCGCCTGGCCCGACGATCCAGGTGGTGGACTCATTGTCTCATTCACAGCGGCTCGCTCTGGGAGGGTGCTGACTGCACCTGGATGATGAATTTGGACAGATATATTTGGACGTGGTTTCAGTAAATTTGCTAACCCACTGCCATCTGTGGTTCTTCCCAGCACATCTGCCGATGCCATTGGGAGTGTGGGTGTGTCGGTGAACACCTGTTTAAATTGGCTGCTTCGCACCAGAATTCAGAAATCCAGCCGACCTTGTTGCTGGACATCGGAGGGCAATGGGCTAACCCGGTGGACGTCCTTAAGGACACCTCATTCTCCATTCTCCAAGCCATTCTCTCATGGCTCTGGTTGGAGTAGTATAACCCATATAATCAAATGTCCTGGATATCATGGCGTGACCCAATTCTTTACCCAAAACGGAAGCAGGGTACGGAATTGGGTACCTCCTTTATGGGCTAATGCCGCAGTAGACGTGCTAAGTCAGGCTACGTCATTAAGCCGACCCCAAGTGGCCCAAGTACGATTAGCTAACGTTGCCGAGAACCCTGGGCTCAGCCTGGTTTGTGAGGTGTTCTGTGAAAGCCAGTGTTTCTCACCCTAGTCCTCGGGGCCCACTGGACCACCTGGATGGAAGTCCTCTCTCTGGATGCTTTGAAGGCTCTGTTTGGACATTTGGGTTGAACTTTGGGAACAGGAAGCAGCAAGGAACCACTCTTCCCACCCAGTGTCCCATTGTACTATTTGTCCCTCTCAATTTCCCGGGCTTGGTATGAACTGGTATGAATGTGACCCGTGTACCTACGTACTAGCACAGAGCCTCGATCACATCAAAGACCACAGAGAGAGAGAGAGAGAGAGAGAGAGAGAGAGAGTAGCATTTCCTCTCGGCATGAAAACCAATGCACCGGATCACATAATTGCATATCGACATCAATTAGCCCCTAATGAGGCTGGCTAGATTAGATCTGACCAAAGAGGAGATGAAACATGGCTTTTAATGGTCTGGACAAGCCTATTTTTCCCCTTCCACTGTGACTTGACAGGTTTCTCTCTTCCCTGCCGTCGTATGATTTATTTGGCGGGTAAATAAGAGACGAGGTCCTGGTACAGATCACACAGGCACCTCGTTCGTCAGAACGTCCCATGAATCAGATCACTGACAAGAGGTTAACAAATTCTTCCACTGCGAATCCGGGGAATGCCCGTTGTGCCCATTGATCACTTGGCGTCTCGGCTCGCTCGTGAGGCGAGTCTGCGTGCGCTGAAGAGATGGCAAGCGAGGGCGGCGGAAGGACAGGTAATAAGGCTAATAAAGAGCTGGTTTCCTGAGCAGAGAGCACTGCTGCAGACTTGCCGGCAGCCTTGGCGTGCCTGTGCTGGAAAAATACAGCCCTCCCAGAACAGCCTACGAGTCCCAGGGGCCCGTGCCCCAGCTCTGGAGTGACGTCAGCACAGGCATCTGCTGCTGGGGGTTGGCGGGGGGTGGGCGGGGGGTGCAGGAGATGGAGAGCGAGACGGAGAGCGATGGTTCAATTTGACCACTTTATTTATTTTGTTTGCTTCAGCAGAAGACGGCCCCGGCCCACGGGCTCACTCGACCTCGTCGGAGAAGAACAATAAAGGGAAGGCCACAACTACTGCTGGTAAGAGCAGTGGGCAGCCATCACTGTGGTACCCGGGGAGCAGGGAAGGTTAAAGGCCTTGACTCCTTTCTTGTTGAGTCTCCTCTTGGTGGCCCAACGGAGCACTGAATTGATGATCTCAATGTTCTGGTGTTGGTTACCCCTCAAACACAAGATGGTAAGAACACCTTCAACCATAGATGCCGGCCCTCTTCTTTGGAAGGTGGGGGATTGAGTTACATGGTGCTCCGCAGCACCCTGATCTTGAGTTCTACGCAAAATAAGACAAAGATGACCACCCTCACTGTTTAATAGAAAATAGGTGGGTAAGTTCAGTGTGAGTGGGTGGGGCTAAACTGCTGTAGGCTGAATAGGCGGGGGTGTATCCATGCATTGTTTATTCCGACCTCACAAAATAGAGCTAATTTCAAACAAGCTGCCGTTTCTGCTTAGTTCCCGTATGGTGACTGTTTGAACACCTAATTTATCCTGCTGTAACTCCAGAAATTGAGGACCAGTGACCTTGTCCTTTCTGGAATAGTCTAACAACCAAAAGTCAGGCAAGGCGATTGTTGGAAAGCACTCAGAACGTTCCTGCAGCAGTTTCCATGCCTTGCAGAGACCTCGAGAGGAAGGCACGCCAAAAGCCTCATAAAAGCCTGGCCGCCCATCAAGCAGCCGGGACAGGAGAGATGAAATATTCCATTCTGGGTAAAAGCTGCCTCTCAGGACACGGCAACAAATGTCAGCCAAAAGAGCTTCACTCTTCCCTCCTTCGTCCTCTCACGCTGTCCATCAGTCTGCTCGTTAGGTGTCATTTCTCCTCATCTCTCATTCAGCTCCTCACCGACGGGCCTCGGTATAAAAGCCTTTTCACTTCATAAGCAAGGAAAGAAAGAGGATCGCTCAGGATGGAGCAGCAAGATCTGAACAAAGGCAGACTGAAAGGTAAGGTCACTATTGCTCGCTCGCTCACTCTCTCACCCACTCACTTGCTTGCTCGCTCGCTCACTCCCGCTTCCTCCTACAGCTACACGTTTCCAAAAGGTCCGAAGCAAACAACACTGAAAATGGAAAGGCCTTCAGAGGGGTTTAGTAAACAGAACCGTTCCCCTGTTGGAAGAAAGGTAATAAGGGTTCTAGGGAGAAAAAGAGGGAGGGAACATCAGGGACAGGGGAAAAGACAGTGAGCGAGCGAGAGAGAGAGGGGTGATACTGAGGTAATGTGATCCCTTAGGCTGGGTATATCATGATGTACGGTGCCTTCCGCTCTTGCCCACACACAGTCCTAAATGGCTCTCTCACAGGAGAACAGGAGTGACAAGCTGTTGTGACACACCGAAGAGAGATCGGTGAACCGTAGCAAAGAGAAACACATTTTACATCCAACACAGCCAAGACTCCAGACCCCTTCAGTCGAGAGCCTGCCGTATTCAACGGGAACTGAACACGAAAGGGTGAGGCGGAGTGAACGAAATCCTATAAATAACGTGACGAGACAAAGACAAGGACAAACGAGACGAAGACGAGACAGAATAAAGTCTAGATTGAGACAATGCAGAGTCAAAATAATGTCTAGACCGAGACGAGGCTGACTGAGACCAGACGAGACAAAATAATGTTAAGATTGAGGAAAAGACTAAGACAAGGCCGACAAAGACGAGACCGAGACAAAATAATGTGTGGAGCGAGACAAAGCTGACTGAGATGGGACAGAGGCAGAAAGATGTCTAGACTGAGAAAGAATAATGTCTAGACTGAGACAAGGCTGACTGAGACAGGACTGAGACTGAGACAGAATAATGTGAAGAGCGAGACAAGGCAGACTGAGATGAGACCGAGATAAGGCCAACTGAGATAAAACGGAGACAAAACAATGTGTAGAGCGAGACAAGGCTGACTGAGACCGGATTGAGATAAAAATAATGTCGAGGCTGAGACAAAGTGTCTAGACAGAGACAAGGCCAACTGAGACAAGAGAGACAAGGCCGACTAAGATGAAACTGAGACAAAATAATGTGTAGAGCGAGACAAAGCTGACTGAGACGGGACAGAGGCAAATGTCTAGACTGAGACAAGACTGAGACTGAGACAGAATAATGTGAAGAGCGAGACAAGGCAGACTGAGATGAGACCGAGACAAAACAATGTGTAGAGCGAGATAAGGCTGACTGAGACGAGACTGAGACAGAATAATGTCTAGACTGAAACGGGACTCAGACTGAGACAGAATAATGTGAAGAGCGAGACAAGGCAGACTGAGATGAGACCGAGACAAAACAATGTGTAGAGCGAGATAAGGCTGACTGAGACGAGACTGAGACAGAATAATGTCTAGACTGAAACGGGACTCAGACTGAGACAGAATAATGTGAAGAGCGAGACAAGGCTGAGATGAGATCAAGACAAAATAATGTCTAGATTGAGACAAGGCTGACTGAGACGAGACTGAGACAAGGCCAACTGAGATGAAACAGAGACAAAACAATGTGTAAAACGAGACAAGGCCAACTGAGACCGGATTAAGATAAAATAATGTCGAGGCTGAGACAAAATGTCTAGACTGAGACAAGGCCAACTGGGACGAGACCGAGACAAGGCTGACTGAGATGAAATCGAGACAAAATGTCTAAACTGAGACAAGAACAAGACATGGCTGAGTCAAAACAATGTCTAAACCAAGACAAGGCCGACTGAGACGCGACCAAGACAAAATAATGTCTGGACTGAGTGCAGTGTACAGGACCACTCTAACCAGTGCAGGAACAGGCGAGCGTTACTTTTTCCTCACTCTGTGTGGACGTCTAGATCAATGTTTACGGGTTCTGCGTTCAGGCTTTAGATGGATGTCGTTCAGTAATCAGCACCTAGAAGAAGACAGCAGCTAATAACCGACTGCTACCATCACTGGATGCTAAATATAGCCGTGTAGTAGACGCCGCAGAGTGTGTGTATCCTTCTTTGTAGTCCTCGACGGTACTAATGTGAGCCCGGTGTGGGAGTGTGGGAAAGCCTCTGGAGGAATCAATAAGAGGAATCAGGGTGGCAATTTGTTGCAGTCAATAAGAATAAAAGCTCTGGTAAGAGCTGAAAGAGAGGGCGAGAGCGATTGAATGAGTGATTGACAAGCAAGTAAATGAGTGAATAAACGAGTAAACAAATCTGGGGTAGTAAACAAGGACCAGCAGAATGACAGAACGTGCAGTAGAGGACATGTTTGTTCCGGACGCAAAACCAGAGGCAGCAATAGACCAGGGGTAATGGATTTTAAATGACTGACAGACGACAGTGTGTGTGTGTGTGTGTGTGTGTGTGTGTGTGCCTACCTAATTGAATGCGGCAGCCCAGCAAGTCTAAAAATATCTTTAATAACTGGATCTTTGTCTTTAACCCAATTATTTTGGGCCAATCACAAATATATCTATACATTAACTTCATGCTTCAGGTGGTTCTTTGAGTGATGCCATAAAAGAACCACTTTTGGTTCCATACAGAACCACGTTTGTTATCGATATGAAAGAGTTAAGACCTTTTGTATTGATAAAGAACCTTTACATCAAGTGATGGGTCTTTTAAGGGTTCTCCGCACTTGCACATCTTACCCACTCACACACAAATATGGTTCTTTATGGTGGTTCCTTCCCGGCATTGCTCAAAGAACCCTTATATATGTATATAGGACTCCGCTTGTATAGTCCCTGTACAGAGGTACAGCCAGGCGTGGGCTAGTAGAGGGGTATAAAGCCACCATCCCCCCCTTTGGGTGCCAATCATCCATCCAACATCCTCTTGTCGCTGAATGCAATCAAATCCTCACAGCTATGCTCATCCAAAATCTAGTAGAAAGCCTTCTCCCCTGGACAGTAGAGACAGTTACTCCAACAGAAGCAGGACAACTTTTCAGAAGAAACAATGAACAATGAGCAGATGTCCCAATACTTTTGTCCTTATAGAGAATATATGAGGCTCTGACTCACCATGCATTTGAATGATGCACTCACTCATCCAGAGATCATGTGCTACAGGTAGGCGAACGCAATGCTAAGAGTCTAGGTTTTCCTTGAGGTTCTGGATTCTTAACCCCTCCGAGGCCCTTGGTAGTCAGAAGCCCATTGGCACTGGCCCCACTGGACCACTCAGTAATCCATCCCTGTGTGCAAGGTGACCACAGTGCTTAAGAGTGGACTGAACAGCGCCTGCTTTGACGATTTCATTGTTTTCACCTCCACAGAAGAGGCCCCGCAGGTGCCACTTAAACAGGACGAGGCACTCCATCCCTCCGGCACAGTGGCCTTTTTATTCTATGATTGACAGGGATTAGGTTTCCATGGGGATGTGCGGTAATGTAATTATTGCTGGAGCGTCTTGAGCGATTTTAGTGCTGTCATGTCTGGTACCTAACTTTACTGACAGGACTGGGCGCTCCCTGTAAACAGTGTGGCTGCAGCTTCTACCCACTAGACCATGATTACTCTCCCAAGAAGTGGTCGTCCAGGTAAAAATCACCCCATGGGTAACAGGCCTCTCCTGCATTGATAATAATGTCAATAATAACAACAGCAATGACAATGACAAAAATGGTGTGCATGGCAGGAAGCCACAATTCTCCAGAAAGAACAATCTGAAGGTAGGGATACTTCAGAATCCTGTTTGAAGACTTACTAATGTAGAGTTAGCCCTGGATCCCAACATAGAAACACCATCCCAGCTGTTAAGCACGGTGGCGGGAGTATCATGGTTAGGGCTGCTTTGCCACCTAGGGTCTAGAATGTCAAGGTATCGGTCTGTTAACTGAAGCACGATGGTAAGTGGGTCATGCAACAAGACAATGACCCTAAACACACCAGTAAGTCTTGCCATTGCTGAAGAGCTTACCGAAGAACCATGACTGTACCAGGAAATTCTACAGGACTCTGTCAGGGTATCTGTCCGGGAACTGAAGCCTAATGGTAAGTGGGTCATGCAACAAGACAATGACCCTAAACACACCAGTAGGTCTTAATGCTTAATGCAGATGAACCGCAACATTCTGGAGTGGCCTAGTCATTCCAAAATGTTGAGGTCACCAGTTTGAGCCCCTGAACCGACAGGACGAGACTGAAGAGCCCTTAAGCACTCGACCCCCAACTGCTTCATGGGTGCCGCAGCTAGGGCTGACCACTGCTCTAGGTATGTGTGCTCACTGTCCCCCTCTAGTGGGTGTGTGTTTACTGCACAAATGTTCTTCCTCTTCTAGGTTCAAGTAATTGCTGCTCAATAGGGTCGAGCATCTCTGCACAGCTCCACACACCCGGCTAAAAGAGGTTTGTACAAGCGGCTTTCCCAACAGTGTGAGGCACCTCATTTTCGCACGTTGGCCCAGAAGTCACAGCGAGATTCGTCACCGGAGCGACTTCAGTGCAGTCCAGTCTTTGATCCGTCACAAGCGGGCCTCAAGCGGATTTCTCCGAACCCTGCCTCTCCTAAGGGAATTACCACAGCTAAACGTGTGGCACAGCTGCACGCGCTCTCTGTGAACCCGCTGTGCCTCGGGACGCCTCAGGCCTCACATTATAGCCAATCCCACAGTTCTCTGCAGGGTTTTATTCCCTCAATATGTAAAGCAGCACACTGAACCCGCTCGCTTGAAGGACGAGCAACCTGTTTGACGTTCCCCTCTGTTCCAGTCCAGGCCTCGCGGCATTGTGCTGACATTTGTCAGAGGGCCTAATCATTTGTTTGCATTAATGACATAAATAGAGGGCGTCTCATCCCGAGGCTTTTGCACTGGGTGGCGGACAAAAACACAGACACTTCGTAGCTGGAAGCGTCTGCGTACACACACACACACACACACTAATATATATATATATATATATATATATATATATATAAATAAAAAACAAACCTATTATGGTTTTATTTATCAAAAAACATATTTTTGATAAATATAACAAATACATTTTGTTTTCTTGCTTAAAGAAAATCTATTTATTAGAAATAAACATTTTTTTGAGCTGCGCCTCCTTTAGTTTAAATTACCACTCAGTCACACTAACTACTTTTTGTCTAACTTATTATTTTATATTTAAAAAATCTTTGATATTGTTAATGTAAAGAAAACAGCATTTCAAATTGATTAGCCTGTCGACTAGGTCAGGAACTTGACCACACGTAAAACTGAAGACATTTTAGAATGAAATTTACCACCCCGTCACGTCCCATTATAAATGTGACATCAAAGAAAGGATATGATTATATTACATAATATTATTATAATTATGAGGTGTTAAGTCTTACTAAAGCAAAAATATGCATACAATACTTATGTATATATAAATACAAATAATAGCAATACCAATTATACACACGTCTCCTCTCCCACTGTCCATTATAATCAGGACTATAACCCAAGACTGTAAGCATCTGTTTCTCTGCAGACTCTGCAAGTTAGCCTCCTTTCACCCTCTTCTTCAATGCTCAGGAGCCCACAGGACAGACCACCACAGAGGAGACTGTAGCATTTGGGTGGTGGGTCATTCCCAGCACTGCAGTGACCCTGACTGACATGGTGGTGGGGTGTGTTAGTGTGCGTCGAACTGGTCAGATTGGATCAGACACAGGAGGGCTGTGGGCAGCGTCCTGTGGGCACTGATGAAGGTCTAGAGGACGACCAACACAAACCGAGCAGCAACGGATCAGAGCTTCTGTCCTCGACTTTACATTGACAAGATGGACTAACTAGGTAGACGTGCCTACCCAAGAGTGGACAGGGAGTAGAGTGGAGAGTATAACTCAACTGCAACTGTAATGACTGAATAACGAAGCCACACATTGATAAGCACACAATCCATAATTCACCAGCAACTCTTTATTAAAGAAGTCACCTTACCTAACAAAACAAAAATAATAACGACAATATAAATGAACCTGTTCACACCTGGACCGTCAGAAACCCGTCTCTTCACAGGAGCAGGCAAGTGCGCTTACTGGACATCAGAATAATGTCGAAAAAGAGCGCTGAATGTTTGCAACACCCTCATACTCCCTTTAAAATCCACCGGTACTATTACAAACCGTCCTGAATGAGGTGACCGCATGATCAGACTGACTGCAATTGAAACAGTGAAAAGCAACTGCCAGCGCTGGAGAACCCTCCTCAGACTGAGGTGTTCTGGCAGCTCAGAGGTTACCACAGAAAGAATACCCACTAAAAAGGAGGAATTCAGAGAGTCCAGTAGGAGACAGCAGGAGGCGCAATGGGCGAGAGTAACTGTCCTGCTCAGCAGAACAGTCCGGACACCTCTCTGCTGGGGTCCTGCAGCGCAACGCTCTGCACAGCTCCACATGACACAGGTCGTGGAGAGAAACGTGGGGGGTCCGGAGCCCTGCAGTCCAACTGAGCAGTAAGGAGCCTCAGGAGAGAGAGAGAAAGGAGCGAGTGGGTGAGTCAGTGTGAGAATGAAAGAAAGAAAGAAAGAGAGAGAGAGAGTGTTCAGGAGGGTCAAATTGAGCGTGAAGGAGCCTTGGTTGGGAGGGAGGAGAGAAGAAGGTGGATGCATGAGCCAGGTCCATCTATTGTCCCTGAGCAAGACAGATGGATGGACGAGGTTAAGAAGAGCGAGTGAGGTAGATACTCAGCGAGAGAGAGAGAGCGAGCAAGCGAGCGCACATCTGAACAAGCCAGAGAGATAATCAGAGAAACTAATGGAATTAAAGAGATTGAGTGGGCGAGCGAGCATGAGATCGAGCTAGAGAGAGAGAGAGAGACCAACACGCTACAGGCCCTTTCAGAAGTACATGTCCTGGAAGAGGTTCTGGCCAATCTCGATGTACGCCTCCTTCTCCTGGGCACTCATCTGCTCCACCAGCTCTGGCCGCTGGCTCACTTCCCTGTACGAGAAGGGCCGTCCCCCCACCATCACGACAGGGTCGTCTCCCACCTCCTCGAAGTCGTCGTCCTCCTCTTCCTCGTCCTCCTCGTCTCGCCTCACCGGCCTGGGAGCGGGCGCGTGGGCGGGAGCCTGGCTCGGAGAGTCGTCGTCCGATTCGCTGGTGTCGCTCTCGGAGTTGCTGCCGTCGGCCGCTGGGCCGCTGGGTCTGGCGATGACTCCGCCCATCGGTGCGGAGCCAGTCTTCTTCTCGTGGATGAGCAGGGCTTTTATCACGTCCGGGTTCTCATCCGGCGCGGGGCCACGGCCACCTATGCCCTCCTGGGTGATCATGGCGTCTTCGCCGGCTGTGGGACGAGAAAGAAATAATAATAAATAAATAAAAAGACACCATCAAAAGTTTGGACACTGGTTTTGCATATCGTGAAAACGTCTTGCAGTGGCATTTTGGCCGTATCATCCACCCCTGCTCACACTCTGATCTACAGTTCTGGAATGATGCTACTTACGGGTCTTCAGGGCATCCGTCTCGCCATACGGCTCCACGGTGCTCTCCGTCAGCCACACGGGCCTCTCCTTGGGGGCCTTCGCGTCGGCCGCCTGGCCGTGCGCCTCCTGCTCGTCCATGTTGATGACCACGTTCTGTGTGTACAGGTCCCCGTACGACGAGCCCTTCTTCCACACGTCCCGGCCAGGCATGCCAGCCCCCACGCCGGACGGGGCTGCACGCTCCCGGCTGCAGGGGAGGCGAAAGGGCAGAATGAGAGGCAGGTTGGGAAATAACAGACATCCTGAATTTATAGCCCCCTAAATTGGCACTGGCCACAATATTGAGGACACTGGTCAAGCCCCAAATATGATCTATTAACCTCCTAAAATGAATCAGGCAGTCTAGATCATAAATCAGAAAGCTAGCTTCAAAAACAAATGTGCCAATCAGAAGGGGAGGAGCCAACCTCTGCTTCAGGGCGGGGATTTCTGTAGGCTCGGGTTCTAGTAGGTCATGCGAGAGGTTGACGTCTTCTGTCTCCCGCAGCAACACGTAAATGGGCTCGATCTGCTCGTTGAAGCGAGCGACCAGCGTCCGGGCGTCTTTCTTTGGGACAGCAGACTCGTCCTCCTCTACTTCAGTCTGACAGAAGGTACAGCGGAAGGTCCCTGTAAGAGAGTGGGAGCATTTTATAATAAACATTATTATAATATTAATATATCACACAGATACACATCTGTCAGGGCTAAACAGCTGTAGGATTAATAGGTGGATATACTGTACAGGTGACCTCAGATATGTTCTCTCTCACACACACACACACACACACCATGATGGGTTGGGCTGGTTGGCCATCTGCTGCTCAAGTTATTTACAGCCACTCTGCTGAGAGTACACACAGCAGGACCTTTTATGTGCGTGCACTCCTGGATACGCAGTCCTATATATAGTTATACACAGTCCCAGTACAGATACACAGATGAGCCAAAACAATATGAACATGCTTAAAATGCTGTTCATCCAGTGCCACCAAAACACCTCCCTCTACAAGACCTCAGAAGGGGGCACCATGTTCCAGCAATCCTGCAAGTCCTGTAAGTTGCGAGGCGAGACCTCCATGGATCATAACAGGCCTCCCACACAAGTTGCTGGGGAAAAAAAACTGGACTCACTGGCGGTGGACTCAGACCACCTTGCTTGTAGGTCCAGTTTTGAGTTCTGGTGCATTCATTTCAGGTGCTTTTGATGGTGGACAGGGGTCAGCGGGGGCCTGGTTTGCAGATTCACATGCAGCCCATCTAAGAAAGACTGCTGTTCGACTGACTGTTTCTGGTCCGGTGTTGCCAGATTGGGCCCTTTCCTGCACAAAATTGGGCAGATTTTGCAACACAGTCCTCACCATCAGGGCCCTTTAGCAGGACTTGAAAGATCACTTTCATCACTTTCAAGTCTCCCGCTTAGGCAGCAAGACTTTGATGTGGTCAAAGTTGCCGGGGAGACCCGACTCCTTCATGTTCTGGTAAACCTGGCGGAGCGAGCGCAGTTCTGCAGTACAGCTGTACACGGTTCTGCTGCTGGAAAAGGGAAAGTGCAGTTGAGTCCAACTCAATTTTGGATGAGGGTGACTGAGGACACCCTCCACCACACCCAACCTCAACCCCAACCCCAATCACAACCCCAACCATTTCAGCCATTGAAAAGAGTGGCATATCTAACTTCTCACCTTTTGGAGAATGGTTCCTCTTCTGCTCACTTACCTTTTACAGAAAAGGTTCTCGGAGTGATGCCATAGACGACCCAAATGTGGTTCTTCTGTGGCGTCACTTAAAGAACCATTCCAAGCACCTTTATTTGTGTGTCAGAGAGATGTTTGAGTGTGAAGAACCTCAAAAAAACCCTCAAAATCTCTTAATGCAAAGGTTCTGTATCGATTTCTAGCTCATCTCTCTTACAAAAATAATTCCTTATGGATCCGAAAATGGTTCATAAGAACCAATCACTCAAAAGATCCATTCCCAGCACCTTTACTTTTATTTATTTATTTAGACTGTAGCAGAAACGTTGACCCAAGTACCCCAATATATGAATAAATGGAGTATAATGTATTATTAAATCAGTTACTAGCGAACTGATTATTAAAGCTGGGAACAGAGACACTCCGAGAGAAGAGAGAGAGAGAGAGAGAATAGAAGAAAAGTGGAGAAGACGATGAAGGCGTCAGAAAGAGCATCGTTTTTACCCTTTAATATTCAGGAACAGACAATGTTTGCAATTAGAGATAATGGCAGACTAGAGCCCAGAGCTTTCCAACCACAGGAATCGGAACCATCAGACGCTCAGAACAATTAACAATCCCCATTTTCTTCCCCTCTCTCTCTCCGACGTCCCACAAACCTGAGAGAACAGAGAGTGTATGGGCGAGCGCGCAGGCTTTCATTAAGTCTCTGACGCAGAGTAGAGCCGGCTCTGGTTTACGCTTTTTTATTTTGTCATATATGAATAGGTCTCTGCTAAATTACACAGCTCTCTCTCTCTCTCTCTCTCTCTCTCTCTCTCTCTCTCTCTCTCTCTCTCTCTCTCTCTCTCTCTCTCTCTCTCTCTCTCTCTCTCTCTCTCTCTCTCTCTCTCTCTCTCTCTCTCTCTCTCTCTCTCTCTCGCGTGAGGGAGCTCTGCTGTGAAACACTCGCAACAAAAGAAGCGTAGAAAAACATTAAACCTGAGTTCTAGAAATGATGACTGTGATCACGTCTCGCAGTGGGACTAAAGAGGGACGGGGAGTCCAGGCAAGATCACCAAAATAATAATAATTAAAAAAAAAGGGTCACTGTGTTTAATAAAACACGATTACGGGACTACGGCGCGAGTTCAGCCGAGTCTCTGAGCCAGGCCGAGGCTTGCGTTTGTGCGCGTCTCCAATGTTGTTCCACTACGGAACCCTTCTCCAGTACTATGCAGAACCCTTCTGCTTAATCTACCTAATGAAAGCTGACCTGAAGGGTTCGGTTGACCTCGTGTTTCTGTACTTATGGCCCCAATTGATGAATATTTACAGATCCATGCATGAGCTAGCTGGCACGTTTGCCTGCCTAGACACTCGACGGAAAATGGGTTCTACTTGGAACGACGGTCAACATGAAGACTGCCTTCCACTCTCAAATTAGGGTTCTTTGATGGATCTGTGCTTTGACCAGGGGTGCTTTGGTTCCTGCTTTGACCAGGGGTAGTGGCGAACTCACTGAAAGTAATGGGCCACATTACACGAGGCAGCAGGCTCGACCGATTGGGTGTCTGAGGTGTCCCTCAGATTTCTGCTTCGACTGGTCAGCTGGCAGGAGAGATTAGAAGGAGATTTGATTGAATCAGGCCCGGCATCAGATCCAAGGCCAAGTTGAAGTCGGACACCAGTCTTGCCTCATCCTCACCTTTCCGCTGTGTCGCAACTTTAGACGCTGAGGTTTTTCCAAAGTCAGACTTGGAACTTCAGGGGTTCGTCGTTAATCACCCTGGATCATGAGAACCTTCAGCACCACCAGCAATTAAACGGAGAAGGGGTTCCTTCGGGAAATCACCAGGAGGCTTGTGTGCCTGGTCCTGGAGGAACCCTCTGCCCTGCATATTTAAGCGGATACACTTTTTGGACAATAGTATTGGGACACTTGCTCTCATTTATCCACCTGCTCCACACCTCAATTCTGGGGGGCTTCATACCCCTCTAGTCCACGCCTGGCATTAGGCAGCATGGTGCCAACAGCTTCATGATGTTTACCTGCTCCAGAGAGTCCTATTCTATTGGCAGTACTTATCTACAGGGACTAGACGAGCTGTGCAACTTACGGTAGCTGAATGCGTTCCTTAGAAGGGGTGTCCACAAACATTTGGACAGGACGCATAGTTTACTTAGCATCTGAGAAAGACTGATTCTGTGAAAATGGACTTGTTGTGTTGTTTATTTTAATGGTTTTAGGTGAAGACAAAACGGAGACGTCCACCACTGCCAGCTCCACAGATCTGATGACCGTCAGTTAAGGACGTGGAGCTGCTAAATCAATGGTGATGATGACCGAAGCGGCGTTAAGACAAGAGCTCTCTCAGAGAGGGAAATCGATGGCTAGGGGAACTGCCTTCGCAGCGTGGCGGGAGGACCGTACGCTGGATCGGACTCTCTCTGGCACGGCCAGCGGTGCGGCTGCGCTCTACCTACCTGTCTGTCTGTCTGACCATCCCACTGTGTATCCTAGCAACTGCTTGCCTCTCCTGCCCGGCGTTCGCCTTTCCCCCCCGGCTGCGGATTGCAGGAGCCCTAACCTCCCATCTCTGCCTCACCACCACTCTATCGCGCTCCTTTCGCCATCTACAATAGCCACTTTGCTTCGGTGCAGCTACATAAAGAAAAGCATTGGTGCATCAGTGAGATCAGGGCTGTCACTCCTGCCTCAATTTTTGGGGACTACCTTGGCGATTAGTCGCGTAATCCGAGACTTAAGACTTAAGAATAGACTCTTCACAGCCAATCAAAACCCACGAGGAGCGCTGTGATTGGCTACAGAGCTTGTTGTTTGCATATTGCATCTACTATTATATAACAGCTTGCAAAACTCTTATTTTAATAAACTGCCACTGCGGCCCGGGGGTCCAGAGCCCGAATCTCGAGCCACACCGCTTTGCCATCAGCAGCCGGAGTCTGAGAGAGCACAACTGGCCGTGCTCTCGCTGGGTGGGTAGATGGCGCCCTCATCTCCCCTCATCTACTTAAAGTGATGTAGGCTGGCGCTGGTATGGTGGAGCCACCGCTTTCCTTTGAGTGTGAATTTTAATGCCTAGCAGTTTTATAAATTCTATGCAATTCTCTATGACTTTTACGCCACATATATACTTTAATAATGAGATAATGGCACAATACTGCAACTGCTCCCTTTTAAAGAGTAATAAACTTAAAATTATTAAAAATATTCAGAGATTGGATTATAATAAGCCACCGTTTTTAAACAATCATATTGGTCCTTTTGCGTTAATGGGCAATATGGAGGTTAGCAAAAAAGACAATTACAACAGTACAGTACAGTTACAGTACAATTAGGTAATTATCGTAACTGGCTTAATTAGAGCCGTTTTAAGCTTAATAAGAAACACTCTGCACGATTTACCCACAATGCACCAGAGAAGCTCCAATGTGGGTGCTTCTCTGTTTGTATGTATGCACACGTGCATGTACTCACCTCTGATTGGCTGCACTGTTGGTTACAAAAAAACAACAACAACAACAACAACAACAACAAAAACCCTCATCCCATCGCCTGAACGCCTGGATTTACAGCCTGACGTTACAATCCTGCTGCCATCTAGTGCATAAGTCTGCCACTGCAAGCACAAACACAAGATTACCGCCTCAAGTACACTACACTGACAGAAGTATTGAGACACTTGCTCATTGTTCATTGTCTTCTGAAATCAATCTGTCAATCAATCAAACTGTTGTAACTGTCTCTACTGTCCAGAGAAGAAGATTTTCTACTAGATTCTGGAGGAGGAGCATTGCTGTGAGGATTTGATTGCATTCAGCAACAAAAGCATCATTGAGGTCACCGTCCATCATTCCAAAGAACACAGTTTATTCTATTGGCAGTACTTCTCTACAGGGACTAGACAAGCTGTGTGTGCATGTGTGTGTGGGTAGGTGGGTGTATGTGCACATCTGTATCAGCAATGGGTACAACTTAAAGCAGCTGATTGTATTCATTAGAAGGGGTGTCCATAAACATTTGGACATCTAGAGTATATCAAATCCAAAATCATAGTATTTTCAAACATATCTTCTAAAGCATCTTCTGATATTTGGATGATGTTACTGTGGACCTGTGTTCACTGGAGTGGTGGTGGTCGTCCACCCAAAACCTCTGGAATGTACTAATGGACTAATTAGCATTAAAGCAGCTGTATGCGAGAATTGGCTTTTTTTGCTACTGGGCTAATTGTAGTGTAATTTGAGCTATGAGCCACCACGAACGGACATGCACTTCTGGGCAAGATGAGAGATGCAGGACTGTCTCTGAAATTGAAAGAAGCATGTGGACTGAGTCGGTGGTGTAATTTTACACAAATATGAGGGTGCGCAGAGTTACGGCATTCTCGAGAGTGCTGTCCTGCCCAGCTTACTAAAATCTCATAGTGCAGTAAACAGCGTGCTGAGCAAGTACAAGCATCACTGATTCACCATTCCACCATTTCATCCTGACATTTTAAAGAAAAAAAAAACTACATAATGCTTCTTTAAAATAAATGAACAAACTACGAGACCAGCTAACAAGTCTGATGTTAAGGTGTTAAGCAGGCTTGCTGCTGTGTCGCCCCCCTCTGGCAGAACCGGAAGCTGCCTTCGTCCAGATTCATCGATTTTTCAAACACTGACTTCTCATCCCAGCCCCAGCAGTGTATCTACCGTCCTCTCTGGTCTCACCTGTCATGGAGTCGAACAGCTGGTTGGCCTCCAGGTCGGTGAAGGTGCTGTGGCAGCAGGGGCAGCGGAAGGACGCCCTGTTGGTGGAGTCGCGCTCGTCAGTCTCGATGCGCCGCCGTATGTGGTCCAGCTTGTACTTGACCACGTTGACCAGCAGGCGGTAGTTGATGAAGTAGTAGTTGTGGCGGGTGGTCTTGCCGTCGGGCGCCGTCTCCACGCGCATGCGGCACTTGACGAACTTGTCGCCTTTCAGCGTGTTGAGCACGGAGCGCAGCTGCTTGCGGTCGAACTTCAGCAGCTCCAGCATGTCCTCCTCTCGCACGCACGGGTTGCGGATCAGCACGTCCAGAGCGAGGGCGTGCTCGATCCCGTAGAAGCCGCGCACCACCTGCTTGGCCAGGCGCTTCAGCGCAGCCGGAACCTCAGTCAGCAGCTCCGGCTCCGTCATGGTGGAGAGAGGCACACGGCGAAGGGTCTTAGACAGCCAAGGGATGGGGAGGGCTGCTCGTAGAGCCACAGATGGGATCCAAGGTGACTGGTTCTGCAATCTGGAGCTCTACAAGACACAGAGAAAGGAAAGGAAGGGGAATTCTATTAGCCTGTTTCCTTTACAATTTCCCACTGCCTGGGACACTGCCTGCCCTGGTGGAGAAATATAACATACAAAATAGTCCCCAAACATGTCCTTTATCAAGATTCCCACAACATTCATCAATAATCATCATCATCATCATCATCATCATCATTAGTCAGAAAACTCTGGTGATGCTGGAGATCACATACAATGCCCAATATTACTGTAGACACCATCACCAACACTGTGCACAAATCTGACCGGGTAGGTTTCTCTAAAATAGAGCATTTCAAACCTCAAACCTCTTCGAAAGACTTTACTAGCATTTAAACCATTAAAGCATGTGAATATTTTGAACAAACAGTGGACCTCCTCTTTAATATCAACGTGTTTATGTGTGTTTATGCTGTATTTTAAAGGAAGAGACACATTTCCTGTTTAGAAATAATACAATCTAAAGTCTAATTTAACCTACATGAGCATTTAAAGCTGAACCAGGCCGGTTTGACCCATTTCTTCAGCCAAACTAGTGGGTTTTAATCAAGCTAATGAACAAGAATGTAGCTGATATATGAGCTGTAGCACAAGAACTACATGTCTGAGGTCAACAAAGTTTAAGAGCTCGTTAAAGTAGCTTTTAACAGACAAATATTAATAATAATATTAATAACTGAAGTTTAATAGATGAACTTTAGGAGCTGGGTTGCTGTTTGGGAGAGCAGCTGTTAGCGGTTAGCTTAGCCAGCAACTTCCGCAGAACAGCACCGAACTCCCTACGGGCCGAGCCGGCTCTCAGCTCCCCTCTTTAAGGACAGTCCGGCTGCGATTATTTATGATAAACAGCTTTTAAAAGCCAACAAACCCAAACGCAGCTTCTCCCAGCTGGAGGCTAACGCTCTTCCTAGCGTGCAAATCCTGGATATGAAATCACGACACGACAGAATAAGAGTCCCAGAGCGGCCGGGAGGAATATTACAACGGAGCTTTTATTTAAACAAATACAGATATTAAAATGTTTTAAATATTACTTACGTTGGATTTTCAGTCCTAATTTATTACAGCGTTCCCTCGTTTGAATAAATCATTATCTCAAATTTAAAAAAAAAAAAAAAATTAATAAATAAATAAATACATATTTGAATTTGATTTAATAAATCTCTCCCCCTTGATCAAAAAATGTGTTCCCCCAATTTAATTTAATTGTTTGTCTCTAAACTTAGTGAAAGATTTGTTAAAGTGAATGAACAATTGATTAAACTGAGAGAACGATTTATTAAATGAAATTAATGATTTATTAAACCTAGTGAAATATTTATTACATTTAATTAATGATTTATTAAACCGAGAGAATGATTTATTAAATTGAATTAATGATTTATTAAACCTAGTGAAATATTTATTACATTTAATTAATGATTTATTAAACCGAGAGAATGATTTATTAAATTGAATGAATGATTTATTTAACTGAGTCAAATATTTATTAAATTAAATTAATAATTTATTAAACTGAGAGAACGATTTATTAAACTGAATGAATGATTTATTAAACTGAGAGAACGATTTATTACATGAAAATAATGATTTATAAAACCTAGTGAAATATTTATTACATTTAATTAATGATTTATTAAACCGAGAGAACGATTTATTAAACTGAGAGAACGATTTATTACATGAAATTAATTATTTATTAAACCTAGTGAAATATGTATTACATTTAAATAACGATTTATTAAACCTAATGAACGATTTTTTAAATTAAATGAATTATTTATTAAACTGAGAAAAAGATTTCTTAAATTGAATTATTGGTTTAATAAATCGAGGGAACGATTTATTATATTGAATTAATGATTCATTAAAGGAAGAAATGAACATTTTACTAAATAATTAAACCTGTGGGCAACTTTACTGCACTCGCTGAAAATATCAACATCCGGAACGTGGCGGAAGCGCGCGCCTCCTTCACTCTGGAGATGCATGGCTCACTGTCTTCTGCTGAAGGTCTCTGAACTCACCGCGTTTTCTAGGAGTTGGGTTGGAAAGTCGTTTCTTCTGCTTGCCGAGTTTTGTCTGAGAGGTGTAGGTCTTGTTGGAGTCGGCTCGTGGGTGGGGATGCTCTGACAGCAGTGGAGATGCATGAAGCTCCACCAGCGACCCAGAAGAAGCTCAGGCAGAGAGTCGATGCTGCAGTGAGTCTGAGGCTGTTTCTCTTTTATTACAGTTTAATTAAAGCGTCAGCATGAATTCAACATCCTGCTGAGAAAAGACAACCTGGCCTCCAGCTCCAGCTGGCCAAGAGCTAAACTGACCAACCGGCTTGATCAGCTGTAGCTGGCCAGGTTGATGGTTTAGCTGGTTTAGCTGGTTTAGCTGGTTGACCAGCATGACCACACTCGTCAACCAGTAAGATCAAATCGATCCCTAGATCTCGATTCAATGTTGATCAGCTTGCCTGTCTTCCGCCATCAGGTGCAGGGCACCAATGACAGCAGTGTGGTCAGTAAAGTGTCCGCCGCAGCTCAGGGATACTTCCAGGATGACCTCCTCCGGCATTTTGTGTGTAAGGTGTCACGACGAGCCCCTCTTATCAACAGGTAAGAAGACGACAGCACAGTCCAAACCCGGTCCTGAGCTACAGACTAAAGTTCTGATTATGTGGGTTTATGTCCCAGGGGCTACTACATTCGCTGGCAAGCTGTTGACCACTGTGTGAAGCGGTTTTTGAAGGTTACGGAGAACTGTGCTGGACGACAGGTAGGCCGGAGTCCTCAACAGTCCTGGTCAGTTTTGAGGACAGCTTGGGTTAAAACCACCCCAAAATTACTGCAGATTCATACTGGATTAAAAACGCTCCATATTTACTGCAGTCAGACCGTAGAGACTACACACACACTGCAGATTCATACTGGATTAAAACGCTCCATATTTACTGCAGTCAGACCGTAGAGACTACACACACACTGCAGATTCATACTGGATTAAAACGCTCCATATTTACTGTAGTCAGACCGTAGAGACTACACACACACTGCAGATTCATACTGGATTAAAACGCTCCATATTTACTGCAGTCAGACTGTAGAGACTACACACACACTGCAGATTCATACTGGATTAAAAACACTCCATATTTACTGCAGTCAGACTGTAGAGACTACACACACACTGCAGATTCATACTGGATTAAAAACGCTCCATAATTACTGCAGTCAGACTGTAGAGACTACACACACACTGCAGATTCATACTGGATTAAAAACGCTCCATATTTACTGCAGTCAGACTGTAGAGACTACACACACACTGCAGATTCATACTGGATTAAAAACACTCCATATTTACTGCAGTCAGACTGTAGAGACTACACACACTGCAGATTCATACTGGATTAAAAACGCTCCATATTTACTGCAGTCAGACTGTAGAGACTACACACACACACTGCAGATTCATACTGGATTAAAAACGCTCCATATTTACTGCAGTCAGACTGTAGAGACTACACACACACTGCAGATTCATACTGGATTAAAAACGCTCCATATTTACTGCAGTCAGACTGTAGAGACTACACACACACTGCAGATTCATACTGGATTAAAACGCTCCATATTTACTGCAGTCAGACTGTAGAGACTACACACACACTGCAGATTCATACTGGATTAAAAACGCCCCATATTTACTGCAGTCAGACTGTAGAGACTACACACACACTGCAGATTCATACTGGATTAAAAACGCTCCATATTTACTGCAGCCAGACCGTAGAGACTACACACACACTGCAGATTCATACTGGATTAAAAATGCTCCATATTTACTGCAGTCAGACTGTAGAGACTACACACACACTGCAGATTCATACTGGATTAAAAACGCTCCATATTTACTGCAGCCAGACCGTAGAGACTACACACACACTGCAGATTCATACTGGATTAAAACGCTCCATAATTACTGCAGTCAGACTGTAGAGACTACACACACACTGCAGATTCATACTGGATTAAAAACGCTCCATATTTACTGTAGTCAGACCGTAGAGACTACACACACACTGCAGATTCATACTGGATTAAAAACGCTCCATATTTACTGCAGTCAGACTGTAGAGACTACACACACTGCAGATTCATACTGGATTAAAAACGCTCCATATTTACTGCAGTCAGACTGTAGAGACTACACACACACACTGCAGATTCATACTGGATTAAAAACACTCCATATTTACTGCAGTCAGACTGTAGAGACTACACACACACTGCAGATTCATACTGGATTAAAAACGCTCCATATTTACTGCAGTCAGACTGTAGAGACTACACACACACTGCAGATTCATACTGGATTAAAAACGCCCCATATTTACTGCAGTCAGACTGTAGAGACTACACACACACTGCAGATTCATACTGGATTAAAAACGCTCCATATTTACTGCAGCCAGACCGTAGAGACTACACACACACTGCAGATTCATACTGGATTAAAAACGCTCCATATTTACTGCAGCCAGACCGTAGAGACTACACACACACTGCAGATTCATACTGGATTAAAAATGCTCCATATTTACTGCAGTCAGACTGTAGAGACTACACACACACTGCAGATTCATACTGGATTAAAAACGCTCCATATTTACTGCAGCCAGACCGTAGAGACTACACACACACTGCAGATTCATACTGGATTAAAACGCTCCATAATTACTGCAGTCAGACTGTAGAGACTACACACACACTGCAGATTCATACTGGATTAAAAACGCCCCATATTTACTGTAGTCAGACCGTAGAGACTACACACACACTGCAGATTCATACTGGATTAAAAACACTCCATATTTACTGCAGTCAGACTGTAGAGACTACACACACACTGCAGATTCATACTGGATTAAAAACGCTCCATATTTACTGCAGTCAGACTGTAGAGACTACACACACACTGCAGATTCATACTGGATTAAAAACGCTCCATATTTACTGCAGTCAGACTGTAGAGACTACACACACACTGCAGATTCATACTGGATTAAAAAAACGCTTCATATTTACTGCAGTCAGACTGTAGAGACTACACACACACTGCAGATTCATACTGGATTTAAAACACTCCATATTTACTGCAGTCAGACTGTAGAGACTACACACACACTGCAGATTCATACTGGATTTAAAACACTCCATATTTACTGCAGTCAGACTGTAGAGACTACACACACACACTGCAGATTCATACTGGATTTAAAACACTCCATATTTACTGCTCCTTGTTTCTGTAGATCCTGTCTTTAGGTGCTGGATTCGACTCCCTCTACTTCCGGCTGCATGCAGAGGGAGCTCTGGAGCGGGTCGTGGTATTTGAGGTGGACTTCCCGGACGTCACCAGACGCAAGGCAGCCTTAATCAACGCCAGTGATGGTCTGAAAGATGCTCTTCCAGACTGGGACTGCTTGGTGGCCACCGGTAGGACGTGATTTGAACACTGATTTGAAGGATTCCTCCATCAATTCATCCGTCTGAACCTCATCCGCCTGCCCCTGTCTGTGTCGGACCCCTGTGCAGGCCCGGTGTGCGTAAGCAGTGCTCAGTATAAACTGCTGGGTGTGGATGTGCGGAACAGGAGCGAGGTAGAGGAGGGTTTGAGTGCAGCTGGACTGCAGTGGGAACGTCCCACCCTCGTTCTCTCAGAGGTGGTGCTCACTTATATGGAAACCAAGTGGTAGGTGCAGCTTTTTGGGATCTGCTATGAAATGCTTCACAGGGAAAACATTGTTCTCGAAGAGTCGGCCATGAAGATTTATGAATACAGTGTTAATATTTTCTCCATATTGTTTATTGAAAATATTAAAAAAATATATCACACTATGTAATCTTTTAGTGCACTGATTCTTAATGGGAAGACGTGTAGTATACTAATCACAAAGAGAGGTCAGGGACCAGCTTTAGTGCTTTAGTTGCTACTTTATTGGCAGATTCTTGTTAGAATTTCCCGTTCCGCCTTAAATTGTGTGCCTGGAGAGACATCCGAATAGAACTGCCGCCCCATTTTAAGGTGGAACGGAAAGTTGCAGCTTGCACTGACTCTGAATCCTGTGGATCTGCCAGGGATTAGAACATCCTTAATAAAGAAATCAAATGAAATAAAATGGTAAAAAAAAAAAAGCCTCTTTCAGTGTATAATAGAAATTGTTGTTATATAATATCATGTTAAAATTGTTTTAATATCATTATGATGCGACTATTCATATTTTTACACCCCCCCCCCAGGTCAGACTCTGTTATCGGCTGGGCAGCAAGAACCCTACCGCAGGCTTTGTTTGTGATGTACGAGCAGATCCGCCCCGACGACCCCTTCGGCCGGGTCATGCAGAACCATTTCCTGAAGCTCAACTCCAAAATCCACGCCCTCTGCCCGTACCCCGACACCTCAGCCCAAACCCAGAGATTCTTACAGCAGGTACCGCCTTTACTTCGTCACTAGGGAAACACTGAGTGTCCGAACCGCGGAATCGCTGACTCTCTTCACACATCAGCTGATGGCCCGTCTCTTTCGAGAGCCCTTAATAAAGCACTGATCCGCTAAAAAGTCTTGTTCTTCTCCCTCGGTTCTGCTTAGCTCAGTAATCTCCATATTCTGGGTTCTAGGGGTTCTAGTGTATTATTACTGTCCTTACTCTCCAGGGCTGGGATGAATGCGTGTGCTTGGACATGAACCAGTTCTACTTCAGTCTTCTGTCCCAGGAGGAGCGAGAGAGGGTGGAAAACATGGAGCCTTTTGATGAGTTTGAGGTAAAGTTTAAGGCTCCTGAGCTTCTCTTTGTCCAAATGATTTAAGCGAGATGCAAAGACATCATAACACTCAATAAATAGATAAATAAATAAAAAGCTAGCTTGGTGGATAACAGGGGTGGGCAACAGGGGCCGGAGTCCAGCGCTGCTTTCTGATTTCCCTGCTCTGACAGACTGATTATCAGGGGAGTTGAATCAGGTGTGCTTAAGCAAGAGAGAATTGCACCTCCCCTGATTAATAACAGCCAGGTTATGTGATTTCCACGTCCCAGCGCTGGGCACTGGACAGCAAACCACCAACTGGGCTATAAGAGTCTATGAGTTTGTTCCAATTCAGGGGCTGCATCCTTCGAAGGCTCCGTAGATCTCAAAAGAGACGCTGAACCGAAACGAGATGGTCAGCTCTGTCCTGGCATGGCACCGCTGTTCCTGCCCTGTCCTGTCTCTGAACGCTGCTCCGGTCACCTAGCAACCTTCCGTCCTCGGTTACCTAGCAACCTTCTGTCTACTTGCGCTACTGTGGCACTGTCAGCCTTCAAACGAAGACTAGGAGTAGTCCTGTAACCCAGCTACAGGCTGCGCTACCCAAAACTACCCAGCAAAGGCCTCTTTAAACCTAAAGGCCTTCAGATCTGCCTCTCATGTGACGCAAGTTACATAATAGTTACTGAACTGGCTTTACACCACTGAAATAGCCACCCGCCAAAGTCAGATAGACCGCATCTGGCTCTTAAAGGGAACGGCGGCGAGAGACACGCTGATTGGTTTATTACTGTATGTTATACCTAAAACACACCCACGATTAGTTAAGAGACTTAGCTTGTGACTTTTGAGCGTTTCGAGCCGCACAGGGTGAACTTTTTCCGTCGTTACGATAGCAAAAACACACCGACACGCCCCCTAAATCAAGCTGCGAGGTGCACGGTTGACGGCTCGCCTAAAAAAGAAGTTTAGATCTGGTCATTGTTTGATATTCAAACCCTTCAAAAGTCTGTCGGTACAGAATGGCAACTGCAGATGAATGTAAGTACTGATGCAGATATGTAAGCTTTGATGGAAGTCTTTATGAATAATCATTGTACATTAAACTGACAGTAGGAACTCTGGGCTGCTAAGGGTCACTGCAGTTATAGATGTGTTCCCATAATCGTTTGCTCCCAGTTCTGCACATTTTGTGTTGTTTATTAGGAATGGCATCAGAAGTGCTCTCACTACTTCATCCTCTCAGCCTCTAAAGGTTCTCTGACCAGCCCTGCGCTCCTCGTTCCCCCGAAGGGTAAGACCCATCTACATGCACTCATCAAGGACCTGAAGGTCATGGTGATATTGGGCAGGACGTTATGTACCATAAGGTAAATGGATTGGGGTAAGGGGTAGGATTATACCCACAGAATTGCAGGTCACACCTAAAGGTCAAGAACAGCCTAAGAACCATCTTTAACTTAGACTGAAGGCTGTAGCTGACCATATGGACAATGGCCAGCTGAGAAAGCACCCTCCAGAGGCGTTGTACAGGAAGATGAGACCAGAGACCAATAACCAGAGATACAGTATATGTCCAAATGTTTGTGGACACCCCTCTCCTATTCTAAAGTTGCATCCATTGTACCTGTAGAAGTGCTGCTAGTGGAATAGGACCTATTGGCACCATGCTGCCTAATGCCAGGCGTGGGCTAGAGGGGTATTTAAAGTCCCCCAGCATTGAGGAGCTGTGGAGCAGTGGTAGAACTGTGTGCTCCATCCAGTACTTTTGAATGGGATAAGTTGGGGATGATGAGGTGGGGTAATGATCTGTCATCCGACATTCTGACCTCACTAAGGCTTTTCTTGTCGCTGAATGCAATCAAATCCTCACAGCAATGCTCCATCAAAATGTAGAGACAGTAGAGACAGTTACTCCAACAAAGTTTTTTTTTTTTTTTTTTTTTTTTTTTGTGAATACCCTTGATTTCAGAAGAAATAATGAATGAGCAGGTGTCCCAATACTTTTGTCCATGTATTATGTCTTGTGGTCTTCATCTGTGTCTTGTGGTCTTCACCTCCTTTTTTTCCCTTGCAGAGTCGCCGGTTCCCCTGATAGTTCCCAAGCTGGAGGGTTTCTCCCTGGCAGCGCGGCCTTTGGCTGGGGCTCCGTGTGTGGAGGCGGTGGGGATGGCCTCCTCCGTGCTGGAGCCTGGACTACTGCTCCTCAGCGGGGGGTTTGGAAGAGGAGGCCGAGACACTGCAGCCATGGCGCTGATCAGAGAGCACACTGACTGGACTCGGGCTACTGTGGAGCTGCAGGGAGACAAAGGCGAGTGCATTAAAAGCCTGAGAATGGCAATCATGTTTTTTTAAGCTTGTATTATTATAATACACTATATGTCCAAAAGTTTGTGGACACCCCTTCTAATGAATGCATTCAGATTCAGCTACTTTAGGTTGCCCTAAATTGAGCTGTGGAGCTGTGTTCTCTGGAATGATGGATGGCGCTCCAGGCAAAACATTTGAGGAGTTGGGGATGAGGTGGGGTGGTGATCATCCCTCCAACAGAATGCAATCAAATCCTCACAGCAACGCTCCTCCAAAATCTAGCAGAAAGCTTTCCTCTTCCCTGGACAGTAGAGACAGTTACTCCAACAAAAGCAGGAGAGACTTTTTAATACTCTTGATTTCAGAAGAAATAATAAACAATGAGCAGGTGTCCCAATACTTTTGTCCAGATAGCATATTGTGCGTAATCCAGTAATCTGGATAAAGTTACTGGGCTGTATTTACATACCTACTTATTAAGAATACTGAAAATGCTGTGCTGTTGCATGTTGTTTAACACAGGTGTGCGGCTGTACCACACGCTGACCTCTGTTCCTGGATGGGGGGCTGTGGTTACTGGGGGCAGAACATCTCCACTGAACCCCATTGACCGCGTACTGAAACTGACCTGTCGCCTGAGCGACCAGCCTGACTCCAGGACCGTACTGCTGTCAGTGGAAAAGATGCTTTGCACTGGCCAAGCTCCAAAGCCAAGGTGGCGGCATACAGCTACTTTGCTGAATCATGGAGGTACAGGGGTCTGTCTTATCAGCATACACGTTGCTACAGTAGTAAAGCTGCTACTGCACTATGGAGGTTGGTGGTGGAGCTGCAGGAGGAGAACCTCTCTCCAGAACTGCTGTGTAACACTGCAGAACCCATAGAGTCATACTAGTGTAAAATCCTGTAGTATTACTCTACCACCTCAGCCCACATGCTGCTCCTCCTTCAGATCAAGCTTCTGACGCGCTTGTCGCTGAATGCAATCAAATCCTCACAACCATGCTCCTTCAAAATCTAGTAGACAGTTACTCTAGCCCAAGCAGGACCAACTCTCTTTAATATTCTTGAGAGAAAAAAAAAAAAAGCAGGTGTCCCAATACTTTTGTCCATTTATGTTCCTCCTTTCTGATCATCCAGGCAAGAACTACTTGTTTGTGTTTGGAGGGCGCTCAGAAAAAGAGCCTGTTCTTGGGGACGCGCACTTTCTGTGTTTGGAGGACCAGCACTGGACTGATGTAAGGGTCATTTATTGTAACTGGTCAGAGGTGGTGAGAATCCTGACCCAAGATCATCACACAGAAATGCTCATCTGTCTCTGTGCCGTCCTTGCAAAGGTACCACTCGAAGGCTGCTTCCCTGAGCCTCGTCATTCCCACTCGGCATGTGCCTACAGAGGAGGGCTGGTGATGTTTGGAGGTTTGGGCCAAGGTGGTGTTCCTCTAGGAGATGTTACGTGGTTGAAGGCCTCACCTACTGGCTTTGTGTGGAAGCAGGTGCAGATGCAACCAGCCCTGGTACCAAGGTATTCTTTTATTTATTTATTTATTTTATTGGACCCGTCTCAACCCTGGACATTACCTTGTCCATTAGGTGCCTATCAGCAAGTCAGCACAGCTTAGACCACAGTGGACACCTTGAAGATTTCAGCCTCCCTTAGTGTGGCTGGAAAACCTGCTGTTCACACACTGAGCTTTGCTCAGAAAACACTACATGTCCAAATGTTTGCGGACACAACACACAATGCTTGTCTAGTCCCTGTGGAGAAGTATTGCCAATGGAATAGGAGAACTCTCTGGAGAAGATAATTGCTAATGAACCGATCAGCATGGGGTCGCAGCCCAGCAATATTTTGTAATCACACCCCCCCCACCTAACAGGTATTCCCATTCAGCCCATGTCATTGGTGAGAATCTGGTGGTGGTTGGTGGTGTTTGGCTCCAGGCAGACGGTGTGCCAGGGGTTGCTGTGATAAACCTGACCACTGGAAGGAGCACTGAAGTCAACATTGACGCTGTGAGTCCCATGTGCAGGGGGTTACGTCCATACAACAGTTATTGGGAAGAGCTACTAGGTTTTGTCTGCTTAGCAATTATGGAAATAAATGTCTACCGTTTCTCCCTCTAGTCATCCGTCCCCTGGCCCCTCATGCTGCATTCCTTCTGCTCGGAGTTGCTGGACCCAGACGGGACCGAGGTGGTACTTATCGGTGGCGGGGGGAACTGCTTTTCCTTTGGGACCCACCTTAACACTCACCCTGTCACTTTAGACCTGAGGCCTGTGCTGGGCCACTGAGTCAAGGCAAGGCAAGGCACCACCTCCCCCCTCACTTCACCTGGGCATCCAAAGCTATGGAGAACATGTTGGACCATCAACAGAAGAAAACAAGCAATGATTGGACTCCACTGACTTGCCAGCCAATCTTTATTTCAACCAGGACCTCAGTTTAAGTAACAGCCAAAGAGATCAAATGATGTTAGGACGGGGCATCAGTAAATTGTTATTTGGAGAAAGGCAGTGGAGGTCAGAGGTTGTATAGAGAGGTGAAGGTTCACTCGGTGAGGCGGCGGAAGGACTGGACGGTGGGACAGACGGCACCCCAGTCCACGGGCTTGCGGTACTCTCCCTTTTCCAGAAAGTACTGGCGGCCACGGTAGTTGGGGTGCTCGTAGAAGACCCAGTAGCCGTCCAGGACCTTGCAGGAGTGCACCTCCCTCAGCCGGTAGCGGTCCAGAACGGATGGGCAGTCCTCAGTGGCCTCGAAAGCCTGACCCGCAAAGTCCGCCTTGTCATACAGCTGCACCTTGTACTGAGTTCCGCTTGTCTGCAGGAGAAGTTAAGGGTGGGAGGGGGTGGAGGGGATGGCATGGGGTTGGGAATTTAGTGGGTGGGGTTGGGGAAGAATGGGGAGGGTAGATGGGGTAAGAAGAAAGGGGAAGGGGGGACATGGAGGGAGATGAGATCCACAACTCGCAACTGCTAAACCTTGCTTCCAGGCTACCCTGTCAAATTGACCATCTCGCTCAGGATATCAAAATTATGGCCCGCTGTTCGTTCTGCTCCTCACGACCCTTCAATCATATTGTGCCAAATATTTTATTCTATGAAATGAAATAAAGTCCTGTTTCTTGTCGTCCTGTCCTAGACTTCTTATTCCTGCACCCTTACCTAAATCTGCAGGACCTTGAAGCAGCTTAAGCAAAGAAGGACCATTGGAGACCTGGTCACCTCACTACATGTTCCTGTGGCTTCTGCCACTGAATTCCCTCTACCAAACGCTGGGGACTCTGCTCAGAAATGAAAATAGCCTTTTGCGAGTATTGACCAATGATCAATAGCTCTCTGCACTGGTTCCAGAATAGGCAATCAAAGCGAGGCCAGTCCCGACACTAGGAGGGTACATCCTCTGGTACATGCGAAGCCAGCCAGCCACCCCCTCTTTTTGACCTGCTACCAATGCAGCATTGCCGGGTAGCCGACGTGCTTGGAGGAAAGCACCGGGTCCCCACATTCTCTGGCCACTCTTTTAAAAAAGAGTGACAATTGTGCCCTCTCTGACTCCGGCTACTGATGGCAAAGCGGCATGGCTTAGGATGTGTTGTGTGCAAAACATGCCATCACTGCTGAGATACCTGAAAAGCTAAACCTCCGACTACGCCTCTTACGATATAGCCATGATCAAGGGCACTTGTCTGGTCTCCAGGGTACATGGGTAAGTGTGCCATGGTCAGCTGTTGTGCTCCTACTGAACAGATAACTGGTTTGACTTACAAAGTGGATCATCTTGCAGGAGCTGAGCCGGTCGTTGAGGCCCATCCAGCGCAGGTACTCTGGATACTCCCCTCTGGTCAGCACATACTGGTAGCCCATGTAGTTGGGGCGCTCGTAGACCACCCAGGTGCCGCTCTCAACGCGAATGGAGTTGCAACGGCTCAGGTAGGCGTGGAAGTCGGTGCAGTCGCTGTCGCACTCGTAGCGGCGGCCTTGGAAGTTTTTGTCCTCGTAGAAGACAATCTGAAAGGACAGCGGGCGGATGTACAGAGCACTGGTTGGAATGTCAGAAATACATAAGCTGGGTTGGCTGGTCCGGTGGAGCAATGCACGCTAATCTACCATCATTTGACTCTGTGGTCTGTGGCTTGTGGGATCGGTTGAGGCCAAAACTGGACATGGTACCAGGGTGCCAGCTGACACCTGCCAGACTGTAGGAATTTGCCCTGTAATGGCCTAACAATAGCACATTCCTGAGCCCTTTGCTTTACTGATGAATCGTAGACACTACTTGACCACTAATTGACCAAAATCCTAAGGACAGGCAAGAAGACTTTTGACAGGGTTCAAAATTTGGGTTAGTGGCCTAAACTGCAGTTCATCTTTCACCATCCCAGCTCAGCAGTTTTCAACACAATGGGGAACGTCCACGGCAACAGCAAAGGCCAACCACTTCCATCTGGTCAAATTTAAGCATCAAGGAATCGCAGGCAGCAGAACCTCCACAGACTATCTCATATAATAATTAGCTACTGTTACGACCCAGGATACGCTTATACAGGCATCTACCAATCCTGCCATAGTCTGGCCTTGCAACCCAGACCAGTCAAGGCCAAGATCTCCTCCTCAAGAGTCTCCAAAGTGGCTACTCACCCTGCCCATCTTGGACATTGTATTTAGCTTTGCTTGGGGGGGGGAAGTGTCTGAAGTCCTGACTGAGTGTTGACCCACTAGCAGGGCTGTTTAAATACCTAACCCCCCAGCTTCAGGCTTAGTGGGGCGGGGAGCAGCGGACAATCGCTTTGTCATGAAAATGACATCCAAAAATTGAGTCAGTGATTCTAGCGCTATTCAGGTTTTCTAGAAAAGCGATGTGGGATTACAGCATAATGGCAACATTGCCAGGGTTGCCCATTCACCCCACCCCCATATAAAAAAAAAAAAAAAAAAAAAAAAAAAAGCTCATGCCAAGACCACTGGCAAATGTGAAGAGCCCAGATGTACTGGATTATTGCGCTACGCTGTTCTGAATGGCACACCATTCTCATGGCTCAGCTCTTTTCTGCTGTTTTAGGCCCAGGCCGAAATAATCGAACCTGGCAGAGTGAAGGTTGGCGAGTGGCGACAGTGCTTCCTTCAGGAACCACGCTTTAGCCGACGGTGCATGAACCCATGTAGCAAAAAGAGGGAGAGGTTTCCCAGCAAACCACTGTGCACAGCTTTCTCACACCTCAGTCACCAAATGACAAGATGTGGGAAGGCCTGGAGTGCCAAGAAAGTGCCATCAACCCAAACCTGAGAGAGCAAGGCCAATTGTGCTCCCTCAGACTCCGGCTGCTGATGGCAAACAGCATGACCTGGGATCCTTGGAAACTAGTGGCCTTACTGGCCCACTGGACCACTCGGGGCCCAAGCTAGCAGGTTTTTAGTTGTATAAATGAAGTGCATCGTCTGTTCAGAGGAGAAGAGAAGCCAGAATACAGAAGATAAAGCATCTTTTATTATCATCACACTACGTCTGTTCCCATGAGCTACGCATAATACAATACTGTGATCTACTGTGGGTCTGCTGGATTTATTCGTACTCTTGATACCCATTAAGAAAGTCAAGAAGGTGCACGGTAAGCCACGAGGAATACCTCCAAAAAAAAAAAAAAACGAAATAGGTAAGGTGAGGTAAGAATAAGTCTACAGCAGCAGCAGCTTCTCAATTCTGCTCCTAGAGTCGAGGGTCAGCCCTGCTCCAACACTTCCCATTGGAGTTGATGGGTTTGAGGAGTTTACAGTGCACGGGGTCAAGCGGTATCTTGCTGAAATCGTCAAAGTCGTCTTAAATAAGTTAGAGTAGCTCAAATTTAGGAATATTATGAGATCAGTCGGCTTGTTTATAGCCATTAGCTCAAAGAACGAGGTCTTATTCTATTGGAAAACTCATTTGCAAAGTAAAGTAAAGGAATTGGCCAATGGAATCAGACGACTTCTCCAGAGAAAATGACTCTAATCTCCAATGTTTAAGCGTAGGTGATCATGAATTTCATACCAATTGTGAGTAAGAACATGATCAACTGGACCTTTCATAACAAACAGTTTAATTAGCCTGGCTTCGTCCAGCACATTCTGAATAAAACGACTGAACCCTGTATGGGAGAGTATTTCTTTTTTTGAGCTTGCGAAGAATCGGACACTACTGATGCATATTATTCATATCGTAAGATAATACTTATACCATAAGTACCATATTGCCCAACCCCAATCTCACCGCACCAACATCCAGCCCCTATTTAAGATGACTTCAGCTGCCAAGAACAAGTGCAACAAACAAGTGCAGGGTGACTCCAGTGACTCTAGGACCAGGGCCGAGAAAACCTCACGTAGAAGCTAGTGAGCGGCACTTATTGGGACTGTTAGAAGTGCAACTACGGCATAAGGCATCGTGTATAACTGAACTACAGCAGGGGATCCGTTTTAATTCATACTGGCCACTAAACGCGGACGGACGGAAAGGCTAATCCGAGCTCGCTGTTATCAAGTACGCAGGATGAGTGCTAATTATTCTTGGGCTACTTCCAACTCGAGAACCCGTGGAGGAATCTTCAGTGTTGGATCTAACAGCAGTCTAATCCTAGATCAGTTCTCATATATTCATCACAAGCTCTTCTTGTGAATTTCCTTCAGTGGACTCGTAATCCTATGCCAAAGGCAACGTCGGAAGACAACTGACCCAACCATGCTCCGCCTACTGATCCTTACGTTGTTGGGAACTGTTGCTAGGTCAGGCAAGCTCTAGAGACAGTGGCAAAGTCCATGCTTCCAGGACTTCAAGACCACTAACCAGCTGCATATTTCATTACACGCATAATTAATTAGATTCAGGTTGGACCTTATATTGTAACTCTTTCCAAAGTATTGTGACTTTATACACTATATGTTTAAAAGTTTGTGGACACCCCTTCTTGTGAATGCATCCAGCTACTTTAGGGGGGGGGGGTTTAGCCACTAGAGGGGTATAAAGCCCCCCAGCATCGAGCTGTGGAGCAGTGGAAGAACTGTGTTCTCTGGAATGATGGATGGTGGAGCTCCATCCAATACTTTTGGGATGAGTTTGGGAGCTGGGGATGATGGAGGTGAGGTGGTGACCACAATAACGCTCTTGTTGTTAAATGCCATCAAATCCTCACAGCAATGATCAGGAAACGTAAGAAAAGAAAAGTTACAGAGCTGGGTCTAGAATAAGAGTCATACCTGCTCCTGTAGGTGTAACGTGTGGGTGTCCCTATACTTTTGTCCACATAGTGTATCATCATTTGTAATATGATAGCGCTACAGTCTCTCATTAGATCGAATGGGCTGGAGCAAGGGTAAGTCAGGTCAATCTCTAAAGCGTATTGATTCAACGCCCTCATCTCTGTTCTCCTGCACTGCAGCAGAGAACGGTCCCTTATTTTCCCCCTGTTCTTTAACACAGTGCTAACTAACGAGGCCCTCATCCTCTTAGAGGTGATCACAGCACTCGAGTACCATCACGTTACAGTAATTCTGCTTATAACGGAAAAGCTGCAAAGGCATCGCCGCTTGCAGCTCGGGTAGAATAATGCATATCGGACCTATTGTCCTGCTACGCGTCCAGCATTTAAACATTTCTATATAAATATGCACTGATCAGCCATTACATTAAAACCACTGCCACATGAAGTGAATTACATTGATGATCTGGTTCCAGTGGCTTCCGTCAAGGGGCCACAAGTGAACCGGTCAGTTCATGAAGCAGGAAAACTGGACAAGTGTAAGAATCTGAACTGTGACGTTCTAGATGACTGGGTCAGAACATCTCCAAGACGTCAGGCAGGTCTGCAGTGGTCAGTACCTACCAAAAGTGCTTCAAGGAAGGACAACCCAGTGAACCTATGGGTGCTTAAGGCTTCACTGATGCTCATAGAGCTGTGGATGCCACAGGACACCTTCAGAGGTCACGTGGAGTCCATGCCTTGCCGGAGCAGAGCTGCTTTGGTGGCGCGATGGGGACCTACGCAATATAAGGCAGGTGGTTTTAATGTTATGGCTGATCGGTGTGTATATATTTTTTTCCTTTTACAGATCACATTTCCAGCATTCATGCAACAATCGCGCCGGGTCCTGAGTACTGTACGGCTGCAGTCTCTGCAGTCTGCCGTACCCCACAGTGCTGATCTAGGACCAGAGGTCAGGGAAAACGCTTCAGCAAGAAGCAAAGGCTAAGGCAGACTGCAGACGTGAACTAGGCTAAGTACTATAATAACAGTGTCCGTCACAGGCAGTGCGCTCAGCAAACTGTGGATGTCCGTCCCGCCGCAGCTGGCTGTCGGGACGCCTGGTCATTCTGGTGCTGAAGGGAAGGCTCGGAGCTGCAGGTAGACTGTGAGCGGTCGGCCGGGTTGGACTGAGCGACGGCCGGGGGCACTAAGCTGTCCAGCTCCTGCCTTTGCCCAGTCTCCAGCAGCCACTCGTGAAACTTCTGCTCCACCAGAGCCTGGAACTGCCGCCGCTGCTCCCTGGTGGACAAAATTCAGAGTGTTACTCATCAATCAGTTTATTGACACGACCTTTCACCCAGTTCCAGAAAAACAAAAGGCTCACTTATTAAGGTGTGCGTCCTTGACCGTTCTCTGCCACTCCTGCACCCGGCGCTCGCGGGTCTCCACAGCCTGCTGGTACGCTGGGGGCAGCCCCCCCGGCACCTCGCAGGTGTCTCCCTCCATCTGGAAGGGCACCACCAGGGGGCAGAACTCCTCCGGGGCCAGGATGCGGTAGCAAGATGGGTCAGGGGCCGGCCCGTCCGGCGCGTACAGCAGAGGCTGGTCCCACAGGTTGGGCACAACAGCCAGGCCCACGCTGGCCATGTGGTCCTCCAGGGTGGGATAGTGCGTGTGGAAGGGTCCCAGAGTGAGGGCTGTGTTGCCCGGCAGCAGGAGCGGGCGCGTGGGGGTGAGCGCGTGGACGGTGCAGTGGCAGGAAGCGCCCACGGTCAGTCGGCCGGCCACGCAGATTAGCCTCACGTTCTCGCAGCTCTGCATGTGGACGCTGGTCTCCACCGGGCCAAGGACCACCGTGCTGTTGCGGCACTTGTCCAGAGTCACTGACCTGCAATTTTATTATAGAATTAATGATCAAAATAAAAATAATTTTAACAAAAATCTGATCTGCCAGTTTCTAAAATTCTAAATTCTAATCTGATTTACTTTGTTTGGAGCAACTTTTCAAACGACTGTTTTAAACCCTATAGTGTTTAATATCTTACAGTCCAGTCTGACTGACCCACCTGACCATTCAGCTCCCAGCTCCTTAACAACTTATTTAGCATTAGCATTAGTTTTCGTCTGCAGCAGCTGAGGATCATGTCTATTAATGTCACCTAGGAAACACCATATGGCACTCTGCTACAGCAAACCTAAGAATCGGACGTGGATCAGACCGGGACATCCCCAACACCTATATGACTCTTACCTGAGAGGAGACAGCAGGTAGATGAAAGCCTCACTGCAGCGGTGCAGCTTAACGTTAGCGCCGGCCAGCTTCTCTGAGTCTTTGGCCAGCGTCTGTTTGTAAACCTGAGACATCAGCACGACCCTGCTGCCTGGCGGGGCCATGTGCGTGTTCCTGGCTATCTTGGCTCTCTTCATGGCGCCCTCCACTACGGCAAAAGACAACACTGTTACCATGTTTCCGAGCTGCCTGCAATGCTAATTAACACGGGTCAGGTCCACCCAAGGTAATTGGATCAGGGTCTGACTTTGAGATGGATGTGGTTTAGGCCTCACCTTGCAGAGCCCAGGCCAGCTTCTTGCCCGAGCGCAGGCAGGTGGACATGCCGAAGGGGTTGAGGGTGAGGGTCTGGCGTAGCCAGCTCTGGAGCTGCTGCAGTGAGTAAGAGCGGCTGAGTTTGGAGTAGCCCGCCTGGGCCTGGAGGGGCGCGCGGCCCAGCAGCCGGTGGACCGGGTGTACGGTGCGTCCGCGGCTGGCCGAGCCCTCCAGCAGCAGACTCAGGGCCTGAACGGCCTCGAACGGCAGCTGGCTGTCCCGCAGCGCCTGACCTGAGCCACTCAGCTCGCCCGGCTCTGATAGCAGCTCCAAAATCTCTGACAGGTGCGTCTGCACGAACGTCACGTGGGCCTGGTCATCCCAGTTCTGATAGAACACGAGAGAGAAAAGAACAGAATAAAATACTGGAGTAATTGGGCTAGAAGGGCTAGAGGGTTAGCAGGGTTGGCTGACCGACCTTGTTAGAAGAGCTGGTTTTGGCCTCTCTGTCTGAGGACAAGGAGGGCGAGCGAGCGCGGGGGCTGGGCCACTCCTCCCCAATCAGAGAGGTGCGCAGGGACACGCGGTTCAGCTGCTGCAGGTACAGGAAGAGCAGGAACTGCAGAGTGTCCACACACAGCTGCACAAACACAGAGGAGAATCAAAGTTCAGTGGATTGAACACGGAATGGACACGCAGCAAGGCTTGATTTGGCCGACAGTTCCTAATTTTAGTTGGTCACAAGCCTCAGATCTGACCCTCTCAAAAATATAAATAAAAAACCTTTGCGCACGTCACACTGATTAATTTTTTTAAATTATTATTTATTTATTATCGTATGTCAAGTCACCTTGCTGCGCTGCCGGTCCAGCTCGCGTGGGGACTGGCTCTGAGACAGCGCCTCGGCCCACTCCAGCTTCTCCTCGGGACACCGCGGCACCAGCAGGTCGAACGTCTCGAAGTACAGCCAGGCCAGCTCCTCAGCCAGCTGCAGCTTTCCACAGGCGATGTGGCGCCACATGTGCCAGCCCAGCTGCGGGAAGCAGCCCTCTCGAGTGCGCACGTAGCAGGCCATCTTGCGCAGGTAGTGCATGCTCAGTTTGCTCGGAGGGGCCACCTGCAGCGCCCCAAGTAGGAAGGGCTCCAGGCGGGGCCAGACGCTGGCTGTGCAGGCCTCCATACCTGTGGCACAAAGATGAGAAGGAGAAGTTAGAGTTAAATTGTCCCTATTTTTATAACCTTAGACAGCACAGTTAATATAGCACAGCATCCCTGAACCAGAGAGGGTTAAGGGCTTCGGTCAAGGGTCCTACAGTGGCAGCTTGGCGGCTGAGGGAATCTATCCCACAACGCTGTGATTATTACTCTGACCACTGAGCCACTGCCGGCCAGAAGCACTGGGAGTGTGTTAATAGGTCCCTTCAGTTTCTATGAAGCAGGTTAGGTGACCACAGAACCACGGAGTGGTGAGCATATTAAGGGCTGAATCCACCGATCAGTCGCCTGCTTCGGCATCTTCACATGACTATCTTTTTTTTTTGTTGTTGTTTATAATCTTTATTTTATTACGACGCATTTATTAATTTAATGTATTTTAATTTATTTAAAAGATACATCTATTCATTATTAAATTAAGTATTTTAGACATTTATAGCTCTCTTATTTATTAAGTTTGCAGTTATTCTACGAATGAAAAAAAGCTAATTATTAGTTTAATCATCTAAACTATTTCATGAACTTCTGTATTTTTACATTTTGTTTATTTTCATTTGATCTTACTTCCATTCCTAAATCATACAGTTTTGGCAATTTACAGTGTGTATAACTGTATATGTAGGTAGACGGTCTATCCCTTTCTCTTTGAAAGTTCTCTGTGAATCAATTTGAGCTGCATTTTTGCATAATTTTGCAAATTATATATATGTACCATATTTATTCTTTATTACTGCACTGCCTTTCATCTCCGGCTACGTTCAAATGCATATTTTTACATGTATCTACAGAAATAAAATAGAATAAATTTGTATAGTTGTAAACCATCTGTCGTAGTGAACACACACACACACACACACACACACACACACACACACACACACTAGTGAACTAGGGGCAGTGAGTACACACACACCCAGAGCGGTGGGCAGCCAACTCCAGCACCCGGGGAGCAGAGAGGGTAAAGGGCCTTGCTTAAGGGCCCAACAGTGGCAGCTTGCCGAGCCCGGGAATCGAACCCACAACCCTGTCATCAATAGCTCAGAGCTCTAACCGCTGAGCCACCACTGCCCCACATTATTTATTATATTTTATTATTATTTATTCTAGTGAATATAACAGTAAATTCATGCCTCGTTGTGATAATGTCTACGTATGTACATGTATATATATATATATATATATATATATATATATATAGATAGTTTTTGCTGTGGTTGGACTACTACTTTTTGACACTGTATCACCCTTATTATTGTATTGTATCACTGCTACTGGCTGCTAAAATACCTTACAAGATCAATAAAGTATCTATATATATATATATATATATATATACACACATACATACATACATACATACATACACACACATACATACATACATACATACATATATATATATATATATATATATATATATATATATATATATATATAAATATATATATGTACATACTAGCTATCTCTTGTATTATCTTGTATTTCTTGCTATTTAGCACAATATTAGCCCTGCTAGCTACATTAAAGGTATTCACTGATTAAAGTATTTAAATGCTTACATTAAAAAAATTAAAAATAAGCCTCAGAAAATCTGTATTTTCACTACCTGCACTACCGATGGTAAACAAGCACTTAGACCGCAGCGCCACCTGATCCAAGTACTCAGCGACATGACCGCAGCATCTTCAGGAAGCGCTGTGTTTCCATAGCAACCACAACAAGTTCAAAGCGCTTATTAATATTATTATTTTTTTAATGTAAGTAAACTAATAACTCAGTAAAATACACACAGCTCATGACTTATGAAGCAGTTAGCTAGCAATCGAGCTAGCACTAGCGCTGCATGTCCGACTGGCTCTGGCGACAGTTAACCGACCCTCCGGCTAAACTCGCTAGCTGCTAGCTGCTAGCCACCTAACCGTCAGCCTCCTCACTTACCGTCTGCATCCGCCCGCTCGCCCGCCCGCCCTCCCTCAGCTCCAGCGGCGGCTCTCTGGAGGGGCTCACCTCTGCTTTAGCCTCATGTGGAACCCTGTAGAACCCGCTGGCTCGCTGGCAGGCTAGCAGGCTAAGCTGCGCTCTCCCCTCAGCTCTTATTTGGCGCCGATTCTACCGCTCAGTCTCGCGACCGAGGCCGCGGTTTAGTTTCTTTGGCAAATTAAAAGTAACTCGCAAAAGCGAAAAACACAAGCTAAAGTTTGATCCTCCACAAAAATAAAGACTATCTATGGCTCTACTGCTCCTCCCCACAAACCTGCGGCACATTTCTGAGTCAAAATAAAGAAACTTCTGCTCTGCTGACTCTCGCTGGCCACTGAGGCTTTTGATGCTTTCAAAATAAAAGTCCTTTATTGCTGAGAATAAGTCGTAGCAAACCGCATTTGACAGAATAATAATACAAATAAATTATATTAAACTATATTAAAGCAATTAAATATTTTAACTTGTTTCTAAAAAAAATATTTTTACAGATACAAATAATATATTGGGTTACATTTTCTTTCCAGTATTAAGGAGCATCAACTGATTACACTGACATAAAATAACCGAATTATGCATTTAGGCGCTCAAGGCTCATCAGTATTTTCACCTAATTTCATACATGAGAAAATAGAGTCTTATTGGCCAGGTTTCGCCTGTAAAACAGATTTTAATCTCATACCCTGGTTAAATAAATAAAACAATAGAATAATAAAAAAAAGGTTAAATAGGTATCAATTGATATATATTGGTTTACATAGGATAAAGTCCCAAAATACTAAGAGTGGTTAGCTAGTTAATTAGTCAATAAAAGTCCAATTCTGGCCCTCATCAGTACCTTAAACATTTCTTTTAAAACGTCCCGTTATCGTTGATAAAAAATAAATAAATAAAATAATAATAATAAAAAAAAATAGCACAACTGTGCAATGGACAACTAAATATATATATATATATATATATATATATATATATATATATGTGTGTGTGTGTGTGTGTGTGTGTGTGTGTTTAAATATACGATAGTCTATCAATTGGTAAAAAATAAACATATAAATACAAAACTCTAAATATAATTACATAAGAACATTACCACCAACTATTTACCACTACCAACTAGTGTACTTTTTGTATTATTATTATTGTTATTATTATTATTATTATTATTATTAATAATAATAATAATAATAATAAACATTTCCTGGATGCTGAACGTAAAAACATGGATGTTAGAGAGTTTCTATTATTATTATTATTATTGTTGTTGTTGTTGTTGTTGTTGTTTTTATTATTATTTAATAAACTCCTGTGTCTGCGCGCTCTCCTCGCTGTAGCATCAAAATCAGCATGCTGGAAAAATGCGCCCCCACCCCCGTCGGCGCATGCGCGGTTCTGGCAGGAAGTTCCCGCAGCCTTACGACCAGCTGATAGATCAACAACCGAAGAGCTGGACCTCCGACAGTGGCCTACGTTTCAGCCCGGGAGCGCGCGGCGAGCGGGACAGGTAGGTGCGCGCACCGTGTCGGTGTTTAAAGGCGAGCCGGTTCTGAGCAGAGTGTGTTTTGGGTCGCTGGCGATACGGTGTCCGTTTGGGCGCTGCGGGCCGCTTTTGTTGGCCCGGATCCGGCTGGTGGTCAGAGAGCCGAGTCCGTGCCCGAACACCGGGAACGCACCGAGCACCGAGCAGCGAGCAGCGAGCACACACCGGCCCGGTGCTGCTGTCAGTCTGGGGGCAGCTGGAGGGGCACAGTCTGAGCAGATGAGCGGTGGGACATCCAGACTGGAGCCTGAGTGTGAAACGAAAGTGCTGCGTTTACCGTCCATATTCTACCCCAGCGAGTCACCCCCCCTTATACACACACACACACACACACTAACACACACACACACACACACACTCTAACACACACTAACACACTCTAATACACACTAACACACTGTAATACACTCTAACACACTGTAATACACACTAACACACTCTAATACACTAACACACTCTAACACACACTAACACACTCTAACACACACACTAACACACTCTAACACACTGTAACACACACTAACACACTGTAATACACACTAACACACTGTAATACACACTAACACACTCTAACACACTGTAATACACACTAACACACTCTAACACACACACACACACACTCTAACACACACGAACACACACTAACACACACGAACACACACTAACACACTCTAACACACACTAACACACTCTAACACACACACACTCTAACACACACTAACACACTCTAACACACACACACTCTAACACACTCTAACACACACTAACACACACTAACACTCTAATACACACTAACACACTCTAACACACTGTAATACACACTAACACACACTAACACACTCTAATACTAATATTCCTGCACTTATTCTATAATAATATATAATATCCTGTTATTATACGTCATATAGATTAGATTAATTGATCCCAAAGAGAAATTAATTTAATTTCTATTTAATCTATTTAATTAATGTAACAGTATAACAGTAAATCATTTTGCTATTCATTACTTCATAATAACAGCCCAATAATTACAGTAGCAGATTAATCATTATCACATAGCTAAATTATTTATGACTGTTTATGTTTATATATTGGTTAGAATGAACTCATAATGAACCATATGTTTAGCAATAATGTCAATGCGTTATCATTATATATATATATATATATATATATATGATTTGATACACAACGTAGCCCATGCCTCAATGTAGATAGTTAATAATTATTAATTATTTTCATAAATTAAATATTTCATTAGTAAACACTCGCTTAAGTTGTATAGTTTATTGGCTGCAAGTATGTAATTATGTAATAATTAATCATTACATGGTGATAAAATAATAATAATAATATAAAATGGGAGAAATATTACTACATTATAATAATAATTATGAATAATAATGAAGCAAGTAATCAATAAATGCTAACTGCTACCTGTTCTCAAAAAGTGCTACCCTAATATTTCTGACTGTATATCAGGGAGGGAATGGAGTTCTATGTAGTTTGGGGCTCTTAGATGTAGGCCTAACAGTGTGTGACACTACCTCCACCATGTTTACGGTGCTCTATTACAGCCAATGGAGCTCCTCTTCCGTTTCTTCTCAAATCAAGGCCATTAGCTGGGAGCTAGTCCTCCCTTTGCTGCCGCAACAGCCTGTACTCTCCTGGAAAGGCTATACCCTAGACGAGGGACCATTGCTGTGAGGATTTGGTTGAATTCAGCAGTTACAAGAGCACCAGTGAGGTCAGGTGCTCATGTTGGACGACTGACATTGGATCAAAATGCCACTCACTGTTGCTCACTGTCAGGGGATGGATTCAAGTGTGGTACATGTGGTACACTGTATGGACAAAAGTATTGGGACACCTGCTTATTCGTATTAAAAGGAGCTGATTCTTCTTCTGTTGGAGTAACTATCTCTACTGTCCAGGGAACAAGAATGCTTTCTAATAGAGTTTGGAAAAGCATTGCTGTGAGGATTTGATGGCATTCAGTGAGGTCAGGATGTTGGATGATCACCACCCTTACTCATCCCAGAAGTACTGGATGGAGCTCCACCACCATCATTCCAGACAGGACAGTTCTTCCACTGCTTCACCGCTCAGTGCTGCTGGGGGGCTTCATACCCCTCTACTAGTCCACGCCTGGCATTATTAGGCAGCATGGTGCCCATAGCCTTAGTAGGTGTTTATTACATTGGTATTCTATTGGCAGTGCTTCTCTACAGGACTAGACACACTGTGTGTGTGTGTGTGTGCATTTGCACATCTGTGTCAGCAATGGGTGCAACCTAAAGTAGCTGAGTGCATTCATTAGAGGGGGTGTTCACAAGTCTTTGGACATATAGCATATGTGGAACAAGTGCTCTATTTTAATGGTAAGTGGCGGTGACCAGCGGGTCAGAAGACCGCAGCCGTGTTTGCAGAGGTGCTTAGGTGTGAAGATTAAAAAAAAAAAGGTGTGATGAGGATGTTGAGCTTCTTCCTTTGAGGCCTCCTGCTGTGCTGGGAGAGCAGAGTGCATCCTAATGCAGCTGTCCGTCACCCTTCTCCTTCGCTGGACTCGGAGTGGGTGATTAAAGGCTTTAGGTTCTTCGCTATTCGGGAACGCATTTGTGCTGGCAGGCCCCTATTTATGCGGCTTGCCCTACAGGACTCCCTGTATCTCAAGTAACATCGGTCTTCCAGGGCATGTTCGGTGTCTCCAGGCTAATTGGAATAGTTGGCGGCTTCAGGACGGCTACTGAGGCTGTTATTAGCTATGCTAACATACTTCAGGCCATGTTTACAGACACCAGTGAGTCATATAGAAACCACATCACCAGGTCTATTAAGAGACTATGGAACACCTCCACATGGTCTGAGGAGGGTGTGTGATGATTTAGGCCTGAGTTTAGCACCATGCTGATCCATGCATGTCTCGTTTTCATTACTGTTTAGCTGCATAAGGGCTCGGTCTGATCTACTGATGTCCTGCTCGGACTACCTTTCAGGCCAGCGTAAAGAGTGTGAATACAGTGGTAGAGGAGCTTGCAGACATGCTGATTTCCTTACAGTGGTGGCGAATGGAACTAGGCATCGGTCGCCATGACTACCACACAAATACAGCCCCTATTTCATTTCCTGCCCAAACCCACGGGTGAAGCTACTCGTGTCTTCTGAGCTTTAACTGGAACGTGGACGATGGTGAAATAGTGGCAAATCTCCAAAAAGCTTATTTTCTATGGGACTACTTTTTGCTGCAGCATGTATCCCTCCGCCATTTTAATGATATGCGGTTCTAAAAGCAGGTTCTAGAGCCGAATTCCTCTCAGAATTCTGGTAGAACAGTGTCTCAGGCATCGGTTCACCTCCACCTGTGAACCTTCGTCTCTCTCTTGCTCTGTTTCAGGGTCCGAGGCTGTGAGCACACTTCAGCAGTGAGCAGAGAAGGAGACTCAGAGACTCCGTCCAGCGCTTGGGTCGCTGTGGTCAGAGACACCGCTTCCCCAAACCCCGAACCCTCCCCTCACCACCCTTCCTCCACAATGAGCGCCCGTGCGAGTGGGAGGGCCAACGGGAGCCTGCCCCAGACCAAAATCTGCCAGTTCAAGCTGGTGCTGCTGGGCGACATGGCGGTGGGCAAGTCCAGCCTGGTCCTGCGCTTTGTCAAGGGGCAGTTTGACGAGTTTCAGGAGACCACCATTGGAGGTGAGGAGTGTAATGTAGCACGTGTGTTAGTGTACGGCTGCCGTGGCTCTTAACGACTATCATGGACAGCCTGTAAATAGCAAGGGTGAAGTAAACTGCACACAATAGTGTATTAAATAGTGACCTGTTATTACACTGTTATTACATTATTATTATTAAACTATTATTACACTGTTATTAACCAATTACACTATTATTACACTATTAACCAATTGCACGTTTATTACACTGTTATTAAATAATTGCACTATATTGCACTGATATTAATAACAGTGTAAAACAGTGTAATGGTAATATCAGTGCAATAATAGTGTAATTGGTTAATAACAGTTTAATAATAGCATAATGGATTAATAACAGTGTAATAACAGTGTAATTGGTTAATGTCAGTGCAATAATAGTGCAGTGGATTATAAGTGTTAACCAATTGCACTATTATTACACTGTTATTAACCAATTACACTGCCATAACCTATTACACTGTCATTACACTGTTTTCTTTTTAAATAAATAGTTTATATTAAATATTTAAATACATTTATTTTTATTATTATTGTTTTAATATATCATTATTTTTTTTTAAATTATACTTCTAGCCTGGATGAGTTTTTTGGCCACATTGTGCAACAGTATGAGGTTTGAAATCTGCCTTTTCTCTCACACTAGCGGCTTTCCTGGCTCAGTCGGTTTGTCTGGACGACACCACGGTGAAGTTTGAGATTTGGGACACGGCCGGGCAGGAGCGCTACCACAGCCTTGCCCCGATGTACTACCGCGGAGCGCAGGCAGCCATTGTTGTGTTCGACATCACGAAGCCGGTAGGAGGCGGAGGAGAAATCCATTCTAAATGTTTGGCACCTGAAAGGGAATTCTGAACTGAAATTTCATTGTTTGCAATTGCGAATTCCATGTGAGAGGAAAGGCTACATCGCATTTCATATTCGCCTATTCGTTTCATATTTAAATTTCTACAAAAATGAATCAAATCAATTTCCTGAATTCTTTTTAGAAACCCTCGACTGTTTCAGTTTTAAGTTCAGGTTCAGTTTCAGATTTACTCAGCTCACATTTATTCAGCTCAAAATCAAATTTAACTTTCAGTCTAGAGTTTAGCTTTAGGTTAAAATTCAGTTTCACTTCATATTAGTTTATACAGCATCACAGTGGTCAGCAGGGTGGTGGAGAGCTGGGTCAGGCAGTACCTGGACAGCACTGTTGGAACTGGGCATTTCAATACGTGGGAGAGAGCTGGAGAGAAAGCAGAGAGGGAGGGAAAACAAAGGGGTTAGGAAGATTGGGGGAAATACTGGCGAGCTAACACAGCGGGAGAAACTGAGCTAGAGGGTAGGCAGGCAGCAGCAGCACCCAGCCAGGAGCAAACTCAGCAGGTAAAAGGGGAAGTAGTTTAGGAAAAATACATAATCAGAAATGATATCATTTCTTGAATCATTTCCTGCAGATCTGTTGAGTGTTTGTGAGATCAGAGGTTTACTCTGCCATTATCAGTTGATAACGTGTCCCTCGTGACCTTCAACCCGCTGTAGGAGACGTTTGAGCGAGCGAAGGCCTGGGTGAAGGAGCTGCAGAGGCAGGCAAGTCCCAACATCGTTATCGCTCTGGCGGGAAACAAGGCAGACCTTGCTGACAAGAGACTGGTGGAGTATGAGGTGGGGTCCTCAAACTGTTGGAGCCTTTTAGCTAACACTGTTTTTATTAATGCTATTTTCTTAATATTATTAGCTAATGCTATTTTTCTCATTTTAGCTAACACTGTTTTGCCAGGGTCATTAGCCTTTTAGCTAACACTGGTTTGCCAGGGTTATTAGCCTTTTAGCTAACACTGGTTTGCCAGGGTTATTAGCCTTTTAGCTAACACTGGTTTGCCAGGGTTATTAGCCTTTTAGCTAACACTGGTTTGCCAGGGTTGTTAGCCTTTTAGCTAACACTGGTTTGCCAGGGTTATTAGCCTTTTAGCTAACACTGGTTTGTCAGGGTTATTAGCATTTTAGCTAACACTGGTTTGCCAGGGTTATTAGCCTTTTAGCTAACACTGGTTTGTCAGGGTTATTAGCCTTTTAGCTAACACTGGTTTGCCAGGGTTATTAGCCTTTTAGCTAACACTGGTTTGCCAGGGTTATTAGCCTTTTAGCTAACACTGGTTTGCCAGGGTCATTAGCCTTTTAGCTAACACTGGTTTGCCAGGGTTATTAGCCTTTTAGCTGACACTGGTTTGCCAGGGTTATTAGCCTTTTAGCTAACACTGGTTTGCCAGGGTCATTAGCCTTTTAGCTAACACTGGTTTGCCAGGGTCATTAGCCTTTTAGCTATCACTGGTTTGCCAGGGTCATTAGCCTTTTAGCTAACACTGGTTTGCCAGGGTCATTAGCCTTTTAGCTAACACTGGTTTGCCAGGGTTCTCTCAGCTCTTGCCTTCATTTGAATGAATAAAGGAACTTTATGGAGGTTTTATTATTTATTGACGTAATTATTATATTTTATTATTATGACGTAAAAAGGCAGTGTCGCTTACCCCTCACTCTTGTGCTGCCGGTACAGGAGGCTCAGACGTACGCTGAAGACACAGGCCTGCTGTTCATGGAGACCTCCGCCAAGACCGCCATGAACGTCAACGAGCTATTCCTGGCCATTGGTGAGCTCCTCTTTACCTGCCACTGACCGATGCTGCGTTCCCACATGAGCTTCTGTTGGAAGAATTCTTCAATTTCTCACGTCAGAAAGTCATTTATTGAATAATAAATAAACACACACTATGTTGGAAATCATACTCACATATCCTGGCTGTGCCTCGGACCTTTTAGAAGGGCGTTTTACGAAGCTCCTGAAGAAGATCCTACAGATCCTCACAACATTGGGAGTAATTCCTGAAGGCATAGAGGGGAGGTCTGAGACGTTAGAGCAGCTTTAGAGTGCATTACGATTAAATGGGTGACACCAGACCCCCCCACATGGATCCAAAGGGTCTGGGATGTTTACCAAATGGAGCAAATAACCTATTCATAAAGACTTTTTTAAATGATATATTATGATACCTTTTATTTATGTGACTATTGTGTCCTGTGGAGTGGATACTTTTGGCTATTTGTTCATGTAAATATGAGGTGAGAAAGATTTAGATAAAAAAAATAAATGTAAGAATGTATCGATTTAGAAAAGGAAGAAGTTTTATGACTTAGAAGTAAATCAGACTTTTATTTATTACACAAAGCTGTTAAACCTGGTGCGCATTAGTGACACCTGGTGGTTAAAAGCATGAACAGCTGCTACTCTATCCTTTCCAACCTTTCAGATTTTAGGCCCCGCTTGGATGGTATCATCATACATCCCTCATCAGTAGTACATAACCATGATTGAGTCAGGGTTATTAGATGAGCCAGTGGGATATAGGGGGGTGGTGGTGTGGGGTTTGGGTGGGGTGGTGTGGGACATCCCTCTCCTCTCCTCTGCTTCCTGTGGCTCTTGTGCAGGGGTTTGATCTACATATTAGGCAGCGAGTGAGCAGTCAGTGTAAGAATCTGGGTCAGAACATCTCAGGCAGGTCTTGCGGGGGGTGTTCCCAGTATGCAGTGGTCAGTCCTGTATCATGGGTTGCGTTGATGCCGATGGAGCCTCCACCATGCACCTGCTGCTAACGTTCTCGTGGTCTTGTGGAGTCTGTGTGCCTCGACGGGTCGGTGCTGTTTTAATGTTCTGGCCGGTTTTGCCTTCCTTTTGTCTCCGCAGCGAAGAAGATGCCGAAAACAGACACTCAGAACCCCACGCACGCCGCCCGACACCGAGGGGTCAACCTGCAGGACCCAGACGCCCAGTCCGCCCGAAGCTGCTGTGGGAACTAACTGCCCACCTACAAACCCTGTCATCTACATCAACAACAACAAGGGAGACCACCAACGCCCTGTCCTCCCCATTCCCAACCCTACCCCCTCCACCCTACCCCCTCCACCCTTTCACCTCCGCGACTGGCATGGAGAGAAAAGAGCGAGAGAGAGAGAGAGAGAGAGAGAGAGAGAGAGAGAGAGAGAGAGAAAAGGACAGCTTGTGGATCCCTCACCGATGCCAGGAAGAGAGGGAGAGGTCTGACGCAGAGTGAAGGATCGGTCCCCGGCCGGAACGCTTGTCCTCTGTGTAGTGTCCAGCACTTAATCGTAAAGGACGTCCCTTTGTTTTTGTGTTTTTTTGTTTTTGTTGTTGGTGTTTTCTTTTCAGATCTTTGTCAATATTCATATTCGATTGATTATGCAAGCAGTGTGGGGTTAACGTCAGGGTGGCAGAGCAAGAGGAGAAGGGGAGGGAGAGAGTGGAAAAGGCTAAGGGGAAAGACCTGGACAGCGAAGGAAAAGGAGGCCCAGTCGTCCCCCTTTTCACCTTCGGTCCGAGGATGTCCCCCAGACGTCGACAAGAGATGGTTACAAGCCTGAAAGCCTCGAAGACGGATGAACTCGCCTGCAGGGCATCTGTGGCACAAGTAACCCCCTTCTGACTTCCCCCTGGAGCACCCTCAGTGCATCCCATTGACCTGTTGACCACCCCTCGATCCTCCCCCTGCTGGCCGTCTTTACCTTTACGTAACATCCGTCAGTTCTTGACCAACAAGCCAACAAACGTCTTCCTGACCCCTTCCTTCTTCCGGAATGCTCTCCATCCAACCGTGCCCACAAAGCTGTCCACGAAACCTGCTGTTGGGGAACGCTTTTCCGCGATGGTCACTTTTCGTTGTAGTCGGCTCACGGAATACTACAATCAACCGACCGTCCGAGTGACCGACCGACCAACCAACCCACCAACCCCATCCGTAACATAGTTAGTTAGTGCTAATAACATTTTACCAGAAGCTTGGTAACCTTTTTATTTGCCGCGCGAGATGACGCGAGAGTCCGGAGCCGTTCTCCTCTGCATCTCGGAACACAGAGCTCACACGGAAAGAAAGATTTCGATAAATTCGATAAAGCGTCCGTAATCATTCGCTTTTCTTACGCAGATCTGATTTCTGGCGAGGGAGGTCCCACCTACCTGAAACGTTGCCGAAAGTCCCCGAATGGTTTGGAAAAAAACAGAAGTGCCTACTCTCCGTTTTTTCCGTGTTCTTTGTTTTCGGGCTCGCTAGCTGGCGGATTGCCTCGACGTTCCCGGTCCAGCACCCAAAGCACCTAAACTTTGGGGGTGGGCCGATATGGCAGAGATATTGTATCGCGATACTTGGATATTTTCTCGATACGCACCAAGTTTTCCGATATTTTGCCTTGTGGTGGCAGATGTGCTGCGCTACATCCGATCAAATGAGACTACCGATGCTGTGTTCATTAGAAACCGCGTTGGTTAGCTTAGCACTAACGATCACACGCCATATCGCCCACCCCGGCCTTCCTAATCTGTGATTAGGCGTTTTGGGTCCATTGGTAGCTGGAACAGAAGAAAACTTAGGGAATTTACTGGGAAAACTCCAGTAGCCTCCAACCTGATGTCCATCAGCTGCACCTGTAGCGTATGGACGATCACCAAGACCAACGATTTTAACGATTTACAGAGAAGCGCCTGGAAAGGATCGTCCAGAGCGATCATCCCCACGCCGCAGACGACGCTGACTCCTCAGGTTGGGGAGGAGTGTTTCCTTTAAAGACTTGACCGGGATCCTAAAGCGTAGTGTTTCTTCAAAACCCTGACCTGAGGCATATTAATAACCCACAGCACCCTCTGGTGGGTGGAAGAGAGAAGTTCTTTGTAGTGTCTTGTTTTAAGGATGCTGTTTGTTGTCGAGAATTTTATGTGTAAGAAAAAAAACAAACAAGCAAACATGAGAAGTTTTATTTGAAGTTGGTTTAGTTGGTAAATTCATGGGTTGCCAATAAACTTTTATGGTCATTTAGGGAATGATGATGATGGTTAATTATGATGATGCATCGCATAAATGGAAGTCATTTGTCATGTCTCTTACAATCCAGTTTATTTTGTGGGATACATTTGATCTCCTGTAAACACTTCTGTGAACCGAAAACGTCAAATAAAAGCTGTGCTGTTCTGCTATGAATGGAACCGGTCTCTGGCCTCTTGCTTGACCTGCAGAACTGGCCCTCGGCTCGGCTTGGCTCTCGGCTCAGCCCTCAAAAACGCTCGCGTGGGGAGCTGGCCATGGAGAACCAGTATCCCACTGACCTCTTGACCACCCCTTAATCCTTCCCCCGATGCCACATGCATGCCACATTCTGTCCGAGCCCGCCCCTCGCTCATTATGAGCCTGATTTAAACCAAGATTATTTTAGTAAGTAGAGCATTAAAATGGACCTTTTTAACTTTTTATTATTTATTTTTATTTATTCATACACCAACAATGCGAACCATAACCCACAGGTCTAAACATCGGCCAAACAGGCTACAAGAATGATGTCTGTAGGACTTTCCTCTACTCTAATATAAATGGACATGGTTTCAGATTATAAAGTACTTTATTATTAAATATACTTTCTTTATATTGAAATTATAGCCTTGTTAAACTACAATAGGCCGACAACTATCATAATTTACATGCAAAATAAACCCATGAATAATAAAGGCCTGTAATAGCCTATCAAACAAACTGCCCTCTAATTAAAACTCATTAAACAGGCCACAGGCTGCTACTGCTGCACGCGATCATTTCACATATTATCATATCATATATTATGATCATCATGCCCTCGCTTTACGTCACAGACCATTTCCTTAACCCCCGACCGGGCTCAGGCTCAGGCTCGGGCTCAGGCTCGGGCTCGGGCTCGGACTCAGGCTTGGGCTCGGCGTTGGTTCTAAAGGCCCTATTAAGGTCTTTACCCGTAACGTCCGTCAGTTCTTGACCAGCAAGCCAACATTTGTCTTCCTGACCCCTTTCTTCTTCTGGAATGCTCTCCACCCAACCATGCCCACAAAGCTGTCCACGGAACCTGCTGTTGGGGAACGCTTGATTAATGCTGCGCAGATACCGTATCGATACTGGCACCTGCGCACAGTATCGTATCGGCATTGAAGAGCACCGATACCATCAAGCACCTTTTTTTAGTCATTTAAATAAAGCGTAGTCCACATTCATATCATTTGCAGTGTCACCATCTTACCCATGTTAGCGAGCTTCTGTACAATTCTAATAATTACTAACTCTTAATTATTATTAACTAATTAATAACTGTTCAAAATGCTAACAGTCTAGCTATCTTGACTTTTCAGCAGGCTAGCATGTTTTTGGACGTCGACACAAGCAGAACGATACAGCTGTTCAGCGACTGTTGTTCTTTAATATCACTGAAAGCAAACAAAGGAAAGTTGTCAAACAGAGGCCGTGAAAATAAAAGCGTACATTTTAAAAATAAATCAAAAAAACAATCCACACAAAAGAGGAGTAATTAAGAGATACACACAAGATGTTTGGAAATGAACTAAACATTTCTCGTAAGCGAGAAACTGAGTAAGAAAAATACACGTAGACCTTTTCCACCAAGCGGGCTGTATGTAGACACTGGACGACAATTATTTGGAAACGTCCCTAAAAGCAAGAACGTTACAGATTGGGGTCGATAACAAACACATACGCAAAAAGGTGATAAACGTTTTTTATATATAAATTTATTTCAGAATTTGTACCCCTTTTCTCCCCAATTTAAATTGCCAATAACCCAACCCGTATGTATACCCCCCCCCCCGACGTGCGCAGCCTGCAACACCTCTTTTCCGAACTGCCGCCAATGCAACGTCACCAGGCACCAGCTAGCAGGCACCAGTGACGGCCAGCGTCGCACTAGTGTGATGGGAGGGGGGAGCTTTACGGAGAGGGAGAGGGAGAGGGAGAGGGAGAGAGAGAGAGAGAGTTGAGGCCAATTGGGCTCTCTCAAGGCCCCGGCTGCCAATGGCTAGCAGCGTGATCGAGATACGAACCAGCGACCCTTTGATCATGGTGACAGCGCCTTAGTCCGCTGGGGGCCCGAGAAATTCGAAAATTCATACCGGTGGTTCTCAAATCGGAGTCGGGGGTTGATCAGCCAAGGCAGGTTAGATGTGTGAGGTTTGCTTCTTTGGTCCAACTTGAGCAAAGGTTTCATGACCTGTTAGCCTTGAAGCTTCTGCATAAAAACAAAAGTATGTGGCAATTCTTTGTGGACATTCCATTACTGGAACCTGCAGTTGCAGGTGTGCCACAGGCAGCTGTGCCATCAGTCCTGGCCTAGAGTGCAAGGACTGCTAGTGCATATATATATGTCCAAATGTCCATATTAGCTATGTTTGCGTCGTAGCTCCAATCTAAAACTACAGAGATTTCAGAGATTCCAGAGATTTACTTTTTAGCCTTGTTAGCATTACAGCTGCAATCCAAGACTGAAGTCTTGAGGCTCGTCCACAGATATCCATCATTTTTTTACCCCGCTAACCTTAAACTACAAAAAAAATTAAAAAAAGACACCCCCAAAAAAACACATCAAACATGTCTTGGCTGGTCAACTGCATTCAAGCTGAGTGGGAAGTGGTGGAGATTTTTTTGACAAATCGGTCATTCTTCAGTAAACCCTATACCTGGTACAGGTGTGCTGAGAGCTGTGTCCCAAATGAGAACATGGACCAGCTGGAAGGCCCAGAGACCTGACCAATACAGCTAGCTCTCCTCGTCTTCGGGTGCGGTGTAGATGCTCTGGTTGCGTCGCTTGATTCTAGGTGTGCCGCACGTGGGACTGTGGGTGCCCTTGTTCTCCCCGCTGCAGCGCTTGGGCACTCTGGCTGGCGGGGCACCGCCCTCCTCCTCTGAGCTTGTCTGGGAGAGCCCAATAGAAGAGGACGATATGGAGCCAGAAGGTGGAGGAAGCCTAAGAGCCAAATGGGAGGACAGCTGCTCGTCCGTTTCCGAGTCGGTGCGAGGGGGCGGTAGGATAAGCCGACCTGCGGCCTCTCGCGGGGGGCTGCTGTCGCTGTCCTGAATTCCAGCCGGAGCTTCGGGGACCACTGCGTCGGACCCTTTCTCCTTGTCCTCTCCACCGTCTTCTACCTCCTCCTCCTCATCCCACTCGTCCTCGATGGTGATCTCATCAGGGTTGTAGGAGCTGGAGAGTGCGGAGGTGTCTGTGGGATACTCGCTCGGCTCTTCCACGCTTCCCGTGCTCCGGTTGTCCTCGTCGTCCTCATCTTCAGAGGCCCCTCCCTCCTGTGCTGCAGGGCTCTGCCCGCCCTGGCCAACCAAGGCGTAGATGTCGGTGAGGCTGAGGGTGGCGCACAGCTCGGTGGTCTGGGGGTTGGTGGCGTAGGCGGGCTGGGCGTGTGGCTGAGGGCGAACGGGGTCGTACGCGGGGACGGTCAGGCTGAAATTCTCTGGGACGCTGAGCTCACCGCTCAGGTCGCTCACCACCTCCATCATCGCCTCCTCTGAAGCGCTGAAGTCCCACCTGGAAAGTTTTGGGCATCAATGAATTACAAATAATCTGGATCTATTCATACATTAATAACACCACCATTTACTACCCGTCAGATGATAAAGGAGAACATCTGAGGGGTGAGTTACCGTGGGTGAAGGCCGTTGTTCTCCGGGGGGTGCCACATCCTGGGCGAGGGATTCTGAAGGTGATTCGTAGCCTTCAGGATTGCCAGCCACTCTGGGTCATATTCCAGTTGTTCAGAGGAGCCGGGTCTGTCCGCCACCTCCACAATCTGGAACGTCAAAAACATGAATGAAAAACTGGAAAACGAGCCGATTCCAAAACCCCAAAACTGTTACATCACAGTCTACACAAGCCCCGCCCACTAGAGAAAGCCCTAGTCCAAGCTGGAGAAACAGTAAAATGCGACGGCGACTTCGGGAGAATATGGTTTTGGTGATACTAGAGAGCAGCTCATCACCTGCAGACTCTGCTAGTTATGGGAAAACGGGTTGCGACGGGAACCAGGCCTTGTGACCAATCTGGGGGGGGAGCGGGGCAAACAGAGACCCCTCCTCTCCTCTCCATCGTCCGCTCCCAAACCAAACCAAAGTTAAACTCACATCAGACTTGAAAGAGCCAGACCTGGGACAGCAAGTTGGGTGACGCTAAAGGCTTGCTAACAGTCGGCAGAGGTAGATCAGGGGTCTTACCTGAAGGAAGTCTCTGTAGGGAAGACATTTGTCAAGCGAGAGGAACCTGGTGGTCTTAGGAGCAGCGTTTCCTTTGGCCTACAGATAAACACAGAGTCGGTCATGAGTGCCCTCACTACACATGTACAGCGCGTTCTTCCTCCAGCAGGCCAATAACGAGAGTCTCGCCCAGGCCTTATGGGAGCTGCCGTACCTCGTGCTGCATCAGGGCGGCAAATTTGACATGCAGATGTGCCGAGAACCAGTAGCTGGGCTGCAGGTGGTGGAGCAGCTCGGCGGCGGCCGGGCTGCCCAGCGTCCCGGAGTCCACTTCCTCGCGCAGGAACCGCTTCTTCCGCAGCAGCTCCTCCGTGCAGCCGTAGTGGTAGATGCCCCGCGGCCAGTCGTGCGTCATGAACACGTCCACAGGCATCCGGATCTGAAAGGAGAGGATCACTGGCTCATATTCCTTTGCGCCACCTACTGGTGCATGGAGGCATTGTCCAACAAATAAATAAATAAAAGTCAGGCTTACCTGTTTAAGCTTAAAAACGTCGCTGTTCCTGATGTGGTAGACACTGCGCAGGGTTTCTTGGGTGTACGGTGGAAACTCATAGTGTCCTGAGAACAGATTAACGAGAAAGTAGATTGAGATTATTTGTTTATTATTATTATTTATTTGATTATTACACACATTTATAAAAATAAAAATTAGCAGTAGAGGTTTGGCGATATGATGATTTTTTTTTTATCATGATAAATGACGTTATCGTGATTCGATAAAGGGGGGGAATGGTGGATATCATCAGTGCATACAGAACACTGACTCACTTTAGATGAAGGGCAGCAGATTTGGAATTTTCTGTACCGTGAAATGCCTTTAAATATCGTGATTTTATTATTTATTTATTTTTTTACCACATCGCCCAGCCCTACTTGGCGGTAATGGCTCCAAGACTGAGCTGTGCCACTACGCCAGTGTTCTGGCCCTAAATCTGAAACCTTTTGAGCCTGGTAGAAGAAGTGTGGAGTTTCCTCTGCCCTCACCTTTTCTGTAATCGTGAGATTTGAAAATCCCCGAAAGGCCGCCGATCCTCACTCCTTTGTAGCGAACGACACCAGCATAGCCTGTAAAAACAAGGAGTGCCGTCTTACTGAACACTGGAATTAGGGCCTGAGCTGACAAGATCAGTCCAAATACGCTGAAGATCAAAGCTCTAATGAAAGATTAGGGGTCTCCGAGTGGCTCAGTGGTCTAAGCGCAGGTTTGAATCCCAAGCCATGCCGCTTTGCCATCAGTGGCCGGAGTCTGAGAGAGCACAACCTGCCGTGCTCTCCCTCATTACTCCAGAAGCGACACTGGCCGGCACAGGAGTCTGTTGCCAGCACTAGTGGGCGCTATGAACGGGTGGGTTAATGGGCAGTAGCAAATTGAGAGAAAAATTATAGGAAGATTGACAATTTTATAAAATAAATGATATATAAACATATACAATTCTAATTTTAAAATCTGTATTGTTTACCAAAACATCTGCCAGATTCTTGTATTTGAACGGCGTGCTTACAGTACATACACATAGACTCTTACCCAAGTAGTATATATTGGGAGCCACCCAGCCTCCATAGGGAAGCTCTTGCAAATGGTTTGAAGCTTCATGGTTTCCACCAATAAAGATGGTCAGGACAGGGGCCTTCTTCTCTCCAGAGTAGTACCTTTCACAGCACAAAGCAAAAAAAATACATCTGCAGAAATCTCCAAATTAAACATCTAAAAAACCCCAAACATTTGGATAAAACCTTACTTGTAAAACGTCTGCATCTGCCTGTACTTGGCCGGCACGGCCATACACTTCATGTCCCCCTCGTTCCGCACGGCCTGGAAGTCCCCGCAGCACAACAGCAGGTCCACCTTGATGCCTTCCTTGCGCTCCAGGTGGCCGATGGTCTCGTAGATCTTGTCCAGCTCGCCATGGCAGCAGCCTTCCACAGCTATTTTCATATCTGGAGATGTCGAAGTCCGGCTTTCGTTTATAAAACACTTTAAAAGATTCGCTAATAAATCGCTAAGGTCTTCTTTAGACACAGTCTTATTACATCCAGGCCTTCTGGGTCGTGCATATCCAGCAAAACCGCTGCGTTACAGTGAACCTGTTGACATGACTGTGGACAAAGGTCATGTTCGGTCAACGTGTAAACATGGAAGGGTTCAATATGGCAGTAATATTGAACATTGCAGGTAGAATGGGAGGCTCTGGAGGGGTATTAGGCCTCCCAGCACTGGGCTAAGGAGCAGTGGAACTGGGTTCCTGGAGCAATGACATTACACAAGATCACTGAGTGCAATTGAATGCAATCTAATCCTCACAGCAATGTTTTAACATTCAGCCTTTTAATCAGATTAAAGGGTGTCACTGCAGAAATAGGGGTATAACTCTTCTATAAATACAAAATATAAATTATTTCAGAATAAAACACTGCAGGACACTCCTGGACATTAAATCCAAACACATTGACTAAATGTTTGGCTCTTCACGTTTATGAAACAGCTAAACGTCTCACGTTCATCCTCAAATTGAAGCTTTGCAGCAGAAATGTTAGGTATTATGTCCTTAATGCGAGATAAACGCTGATTAACTGGTGGCTGAATGGCCAAGAAACCGGGACGAGGCTCAATGTGGCTTCATCGTGGAATTCCCCGTTCCACCTTAAATAGGGCAGCAGTAACACAGGCGGCAGGACGGACGTCAACCTGGAACTGCAGCCGGATTTAAGGTGGACCGGCGAATCGAGTAACAAGCCCACGACATGTTATTATACTGCCGATTTTATCGCCATATTAAAACAGTAAGTACGCAAACATCATCGCTGACATTGCAACACTTAAACACACCCTGTTTACACTCTCTTACCGGCCTTTATGTCGTTAAAAATCCCGGAATGATCAATCTCGAACCCTCAGCGCTTCCATTTACCCTCCATACACTCGTACACTTACCCAGCGCGCAGGCGCACTCACCGCGCTTTACGAGGTAAATTCATTTTTCCGGCCACAAGCACTTTCCACTACGATTATTTTGGTAAGAATTATTAGAATCAAACTATTTTGCTAACTTTTCCCAAAGTTTAATTAAATTAAATTAAACGTTTTGTTTAAAAAAACATTTAAAAGCATTTATTTTATCCTATATTGAGCTTTTCTTTGTTTTGTTTGCCCTAAAAAGTTGCCTTACAATTCATATCGGTCACAAAATCTTCATAAGAGTCTTCATAAAAGCATAAAAACATAAAAAACAATCCTAAAAAAATGTCAATTCTCTTCTTTAGTCTGTAAAAATTCGCGTTAGCTTCACAAAAGTCCCAAATAACGAAAATATTTCTTCTTAATTCACACATATATTCACATACAGATAAATATGTACACACACACATATATATATGTGCTTATATTTCTATATTTTCATATTTTTATATTTTATTCTTTAACTTAAATGTAACTTATTCTATTTTTTTATTTTATTTTATTTTTCTTTTGCACTTTTGCACTTTACTTCATTAAGTTAAGGTTTAGTTAAGTTTAAATGTAGATCTTTATTGTACAGCTTTGATGTGGGCAGACTGTCATAAAAGCATTTCACTGCAAGTTATACTGTGTATGACGATGTATGTGACAAATAAAAATTTCACACACATTTATCTCAAAAGAGTTAAAAAGAGCTTCATACTTTGGTTAGAAATTGTTAATAAACCCACCAAAAGCTTAACATTAATCAAAATAACTTCATCATTTGGTCAAAAGAAGCGTCAAAAATATTATAACGTGGTTAGAAATGCTTTATTAAAATAAATATCTTTATATTGATCGTAATAACTACATAATAACACCATTGTTTTTACACCTTGGTTAAAACGCTTAAAAAAAGCTTAAATTTGATCAGAAAAACTAATAATAATATATATAATAATATAATAATAAATATATAACCTTTTTATTTCTTAGACAGAAAGGTACAGATACACTCCACTGAAATGTAAAATCATGAACTGTTAGCCCCTGTGTGTGTGTGTGTGTGTGAGAGAGAGAGAGAGAGAGAGAGAGAGAGAGAGAGAGAGAGAGAGAGAGTGTAAACACTGCCTGACTCTCTGTGAAGGTCGGCGGTGTGTGAAGTGTGGAAAGTGCCGCTGGTGTTCCCCGGCTGCTCGGACACAGAGAGATGGCGTGTCTGCTGGAGGCCCCGCTGCGCATCAGCGTGCTGTCCGTGAGTCCGAGCCCCTAAATCCCCCTCTAAACCCACTGCTTTCCGCGCTTACCGCGGCTCACACCGGCGACCGGAGCCGTTTAACCCGGTGCGGCGTTCTGGCTGAAGTGAGGTGAAGCGAAGTGAAGGCGTTTGTGCGGGCTGGCGCGGTTGGACCGGGTCGGTCAGGCGGAGTTAGCTGGCTCGCTAGCTCGCTAACTCAGTCACCGGCGGCGCTGGCTGTGCCTACAACCCCGAGAGAACCGTGAGAGCTCCGGTCCGCGGACCTGCACCGCCCGGCAGCTGTCTTCTGATACGTCTGTAGACCGAGTAAGACGTTCAGGGTCGCGGTTGTTGGGTCACTTTATGGGCTGCTGTTTAGCCATGTAGCTGGCTGGCTAGCTAGCTAGCTGCTCGGCTAACAGGCTAACAGCCCCAGACTTGGCGGCAGCGGTGCTTAAAGAAGCCCAGGCTGTCTGCTTCAACACGCGGGGCTGGCTCGATGTGTGTGGGGGTGCATATAGCGAGAGGACCGTGTGGCTAACCCCAGCCGAAGCCTGCCATGTCGGGCTGGCTAACCGGCTAACTCGGGCTAGCCGCTGGAAACGCCCCCGTCCAGCTGGGTCCTTCAGGTGTAGCTAGCGAAGTTCCTCCACCCAAACGCGAACTTCTTAAGGTGGAACAGCGTGTTTAGCGGGGTCTGCTCGGGCTGATCGCTGCCTTTTCTAGTCTTTTCCAGCTTCTTCGGTGTTTGTTGGGTGGCTGCACAGCCTGACAGCTCCGCTCCGGAGAGCTAGCACTAGCTAGCACTAGCTAGCACTAGCTGACTAGCTCTACATCACCGCCGTGTGTTTTGACACCTGTTGGCACGCGCGTAGCTACCGGTGATCGATATATCAGAAATACACGATATAGACAAAAGTATTGGGACACCTGCTCATTCACTGTTTCTTCTGAAATCAAAGGTGTTGGAGTAACTGTCTCTACTGTCCAGGGAGGAAGGAGGCTTGCTGCTAGATTTTGGAGGAGCATTGCTGTGAGGATTTGATTGCATTCATCAACAAGAGCGATAGTCCTAGAGGTCAGGATGTTGAAGAAGAAGGAGGAGGAGGATGATGATGATGATGATGATCACCACCACCACCCCACCTCATCATCCCAAACTCCCCACCTCATCTCAAAATAAAACAAAAAGGTCGCCGGTCCAACATCTTTGTCGACGCCTGCCGTCCCACCACCTCACATGGCCTTATCGAGCTGCCCACAATTGGCTGCCCTGTGTTCTGCCTGTGCAGTCTTATCCATGCCTGTTCTAAGAGCTTCTGTAGGGTTGGGAGGGGCTAAACTGCTGTAGGCTGAATAGGGCGGGCGTATGCAAATGAAGTACAGTATGCAAATACTGTGACATCACAAATACAATAAGCTCAAACCGGGCTGCTCTTGCCGCCTTATGTCTTATTACCACTGTCTCCACTCAAGGTGGAGGAAGGGTGGGGTAATTTACCTCATTGGTCTAATACATACTGGATGCGTTATCCAGTGGACTATGAAAGCTAAGAAGTCAACGCCTGCTGATCCTGAGGCGCCTGCTGATCAGTCGGGCTGGCCGATGTGATGATATTTATCATTATCGTGGTTAATTACATCACAATATGGCCCAAAATACTCCCCTAGTAGCTGGATTCAGTGCAGCGTTGTTGACAACCTTTTAAGTAGTCTTCAAATTACACTGCAAATGGCAATAATCCGGGTCCAAGCACTATGAGCCGTAATGGAGCCAATAGACCACAAATGATTGGCTGTGTTTTCGGAAAAGTTGGGCACCAATTACCCAACCCATACATATTCTACCTCTGTCAAATGCCTCCGACACTGGGACAAACGCCACGTCCGACACCTGCAGGGCCAGCCAGCACCTCTTTTTCCGAACTGCTGCCGACATGCTTGAAGGAAATTGCTCGGAGGCCAGCATTGCATTGGAGTGATGTGGGGAGAAAGCACCATCCACCCACCCTGGAGAGGTCAATTGTGCTTTGCAGAAAGCTGGCAGCGTGACTGGGATTCAAACTAGCGATGCTCTGGTCATAGTGGCGGGGCTTTATTCCGCCGGACCACTTCTGGCCATTGGCCATGTTTCTTTATTTATTATGTTTTTTTGAAAATGAGAATTTCGGCCTAGAGCTTGACAACTGTGTATTCTGGCCATCAGATTAAACGACCTGCCCTCAGACCCTTAAGTATTGTGAGCGTAAGCATGGTCAGCACGTCTGAAGTGGAAATTCAAGCCCCCCCTGTTCAGGCCGTCATGCTTATGCCATGAGAACACCCCTTCGGGTGGTCAGATGAGTCAGTTCCGTCTGCTGGTCCTTCTGGAAGCTTCTGGTCCCGCCCGTGTCCGCATGTAAACAGACTTATCAGGTGTCAGAGCCTCATCTTGTGTCTGGGAAGGCTTGAGATGTGTGGATCGGAGGTTAACAGTGGGCCGAATCGGGGTCGCCAGCATCTGTTCAGCGGGTTTGGGGTTCTGTGGGCTGTTAGGTGCTCTTGCCTATATGTGAACTTCGCTCATATGGGTTTTTTCTCTTTCTGGCCATGCAGGAAGTCACAGCCACCAGTCGCCATTATGTTGACCGGCTCTTCGACCCCGACCCACAGAAAGTGCTGCAGGGAGTCATGTGAGTATACGCAGCGGTTTGATTTTAACGTACGTTCGGCGTACGTTTCCACGTTTGCCTTTTTTCCCCTATAGGAAAGAATAGAGTCACAGTTCATGCACCTCGTCCACATATAATCCACCTAGCAACGCCCTAGCAACCACCTTGAATATCATAGACACCACTTTGCAACAACCCTAGCAGTCATCAGATCAGATGGGGCAGATTCTTAACACCTGGGATGTCATCACAACTGCCTAGCAACCGCATAGCAACCACTCAGAGCAACAAACCACCCTTCCTTGGTACTTTTTAGGAACAACATTGCAACGGCCTTGCAGCACTGCAGCAATTATCTGAGATACCATACCAAAGCAATGGGCTAACAGCTCCAGGACAACCACCTGAGCATAGCTTAATCTGCTTTTTTTCAGGGAATTATTTAGCCCCTAGACCCATCTGTGGTAGTGAACACACACACACACACACACACGTGCACCAGGGGCAGTGAGCACACACATACCCAGAGTGGAGGGCAGCCAACTCCAGCGCCCGGAGAACAGGGAGGGTGAAAGGCCTTGCTCAAGGGCCCAACAGTGGCAATTTGCCAAGCCCGGGTATAGAACCCACAACCCTGTCATCAATAGCCCGGAGCTCTAACCGCTGAGCCACCAATGCACACTAAAAAAGGTGAAGTGACATCACTATTGGAGTTACACAACAATAATAATACGCATAATTCATATTTCTAAAGGCAGAAGAATGCAATTGCTGCACCATTCATGTATCCATGTTAATGGATTGTGTATGTTTCTGGTTGTGCTGTGTATGTGTGTGTGTGTGTGTGTGCACACTAGCATGTGTGTGTGTAGTGGCAAGGATCTCCAGTCTTTTCATCTTTATTTTTAACTCTGAGCTCAGGTTACGGTGCGCCGTCTGCCCACTACCTGACTGCTCCGGCAGTACTTTTCCACTGGAGTAGGCATACGCTCGCTCTCTGACCTGGTACCAGCCGAGCTTCTCGCGCCCGTCTGAGATTTGCATGGGCTTCTCTCGCAGCCATGCCAGGTTGCGTCTATCAGTCCTGCGTCTGTTGTGAAAGCCAGCATGTTTGAGTGGCAGGGTGGAGTCGTTTACCAGCTGGGTGTGCCAGTTGGACTGACCTGTGGTCTGTCCTGTGACTCGTGTTGAAACTGGGCCAGGGTTCCTGGCTCAAGGCACCCTCATAACTATCTAGTATCAAACAGTTTCTGTAGTTGGGTCCACTTGCACTAAGTGGTCTCCAGCCCGAGTGCTAGGTTCCTGCCCACTCTGGCAGCTCAAGCCCAGATTTAACACACCCCATTCAGCCAAGGCCTTGTGACTCACGTTCGTCAGAGTCAGGATTCCTGCCACAAGGCGCTTTCACCCCTGTCGTGTTATGGCCCTACATAGGGCTGAGCGATATGGTAAAAAATACTATATCACGATATTTAAAGACTATTTATTATGATACATGTAATCACAGACTAAACACATTAGTATCAGATTCTTATAAACTACTATCAGATCCTCTCCTCTACTGAATACAGTGATTTATACTCAACTTCTGCTGCTCTTCATCTAATTACACTGTTAGTAATGAAACCTGCAGCTGATCAGTGTTTATTAAGCACTAACAGTCTCCTCCATATGATTAGAGAAGCTTACTGTTATCATGGTAACAAAATGTATCACGATACGATAAAATATCGTCATATTGTCCAGCTCTAGCCCCATGTACGGATGCCCACCAGGGTCAGAGATGAGATGATAATGATGATGATGATGATGATTATGATGGGTTGGGCTTAGATTGGATCCATTTGAGATTAAGTTTGACCGAAAAGATGGAGCCTAATTGAAAAGCCCAGCCTGGTCTCAGTAAAAACACATGTACAAACCCATTAAGAGCCCACCTGCCTACCTGGGAGCCACCTGGAACCCACGTGAGCCCCACAGGAGCATGTTGGCTGGGTTGTATCAATGTGTCTTCTAAGTTGTAGATCCGTGGTCTCCCGCCCACCTTAGCAAATCTGACTCCGCCCATTCAGCCAGTCCAGTAATCTGATTACTTCTGAAGGCATCAGGTGGGGTGCGTTGGTTGGAGACCAATGGGGGTTGAAGATCTGCTGTGGATATATGGGCTGCATGTGAGTATAAATAAA